>NW_027106340.1:641423-646610 GCF_000696795.3 Halyomorpha halys | reverse complement strand
TACGTAGGATTTTGGATTGTAACGATTGGATGCGGGAAGAATTTGATGGTTTGGTGGAGCCCCAGAGCTCAATTCCATAAGTCCAAATTGGTCTGATTATTGTAGTGTATAATAATTTTTTGTAATGAATGGGAAGTTTAAAGCGTTTGTCAAGTAAGTGTTGTAGCAATCAGAATCTACGAGCAGTTTCTGAAACACTTAAATACTAATTGTCTAATTAATAAAGAAATTTGTTACCTTGCTTTTTGGAGCATACCCCTACTTTATAATTGTCTATTTTTAACTACTAATAAAAAATAATATGGTTAATTATGAAAAGGTACTTTAGAGAGAGCTCTATTCGGCATTGAGATCCTCTAAAACAATTTCAATGAGAATAAGACCGAACTGATATTAAGTAAAGTTTAACTGTGCATTGAAATACTAAGTTTAATTAAAATCGTTAGAGCCAGTTTTGATAAACTTGGAAAATCTATTCTATAGAGTTTGCTATGTTGTGACTAAGAAAGCTTATCTAATGCTGATGAGGGTTTTACTAGGAACTAGATACCATAGACTCCATTGCTATGGTATTCTAGATGTAAATAATTATTAGTTAACTTCTCCAACGGTATCATGTTAACCAATTAATTAGGCTATGATAATGAGGTGGAACTCAGGGATTATAAATTATAAATTTAAACTCAGGTTTACATTATTTTACATTTATAAATCTTTACAATTGAGAATTATGAGAGATAGTTGACCGTGGATAACTTATACGAGCAGATGGTTGGGGGTGCAGTCAAAATAAAACACAAATAAGCTGATGTAACTTATTTAATCGTACCAACGTTTCGGCTAGAGATTCTAAGCTTCATCAGGGCTAAGAATAGAACAAGATAACAACCAATGAATACAGAAAAAAAGGAAAACATAAACAGAATGACATAATGAATAATTTTACAGAATAGAATTAATAAAATGAAGTGATGACAGAAGTGGTAAATAAAATGTATACATATCTATGTAAAAAGAACAGAACCAGATAACAACCAATGAATATAGAAAAAAAAAAGAAAATATAAACAGAATCAGATAAAGTGAATAATTTTACAGAATGGAATTAATAAAATAAAGTGATAAGAGAAGTGGAAAATAAAATGTATACATACGTATGTAAAAAGAACAGAACCAGATAACAACCAATGAATATGGAAAAAAAAAGAAAATATAAACATAATTTTACATACATTTTATTTTCCACTTCTCTCATCACTTTATTTTATTATCTATTTATATATATTTTTTTCTATATTCATTGGTCGTTATCTGGTTCTGTTCGTTTTACATACGTGTGTATACATTTTATTTTCCACTTCTCTCATCACTTTATTTTATTATCTATTTATATATATTTTTTTCTATATTCATTGGTCGTTATCTGGTTCTGTTCTTAACACTGATGAGGACTAGAAACTCTAGCCGAAACGTTGGCACGATTAAATAAGTTACATCAACTTATTTGTGTTTTATTTTGACCGCATCCCCAACCACATTCTTTACAATTGAGGTTTACTGATATATGACAAAGTTTTATTTTAATTGATAAACAATGGATTGAGAATACCAGATAAGATCATTCATAATTATATTGATTCAAAGTTTAATCATTTTTGCCATTTAATGTACCAACCTAGAATTCGGTTCAAGCAAGTTTTAGCTTCTTTGGTCCATGGTCCACTCTTCCTTCATCCTCATCGGCCTGACCTAACCTCTTAACTCCTCACTACATAGCAAGTTGCATTTGCTGTTACTTCCCACGCATATAACAGCCTTAAATATGAAATTTCAGTTTCGTACGACATAGTTATTTGACTCATAGAACTCAAAACGTGTTTTTTCGTCGAAACTGAAATTTAAAATTTTATACCATCACAACACTTCTCTTTACTATATAATTCATACATCGGTGGGAGAAATAATAAAGTTCATATTATCGCTATTACCTCTTTCATTTCTCTATTTGAGATGAATTAATGATATTAGGAACATAAACGGTTCATATATTTTGCACCAAAATATTGTATATTATAAAAATATTGCACTATCCCAAAAGATATATACTTATAAAAACAAAAACGAATAAATAGTAACAATTTTAAAATGTGTAAAATATAAAGAAAAATAAATGAATGGAATATAGTCCGGGTGCGGTCAAAAAAACTCAAGTATAGTAAATGATTATACTATTTTTATTGAGCCAACGTTTCGCCTCACGTTGCAGGGCTTCGTCAGGGCTAAAAAAGATATAAACACTTGACATCCTTACAAAAAAGAAAAAACATAAGTGGGAAATAACCGGGGTATACAATGAAAAGTAAAATATAATAAGAAAAATTTAAGGTTGTAAATAGTAAATGAAAAGGGTAATACTAACAGATAGATAAGAGACAAAATTATCAACAACCTTTAATTTTTCTTATTATATTTTACTTTTCATTGTATACCCCTGTTATTTCCCACTTATGTTTTTTTCTTTTTTGTAAGGATGTCAAGTGTTTATATCGTTTTTAGCACTGACGAAGCCCTGCAACGTGAGGCGAAACGTTGGCTCAATAAAAATAGTATAATTATCTACTATTCGAGTTTTTTTTTACCGCACCTGGACTATATTCCATTCATGTATACAAACGGTCAATCCAATAATCTTCCAGTAAATAAAAATAAGCTTTTACATTAACTTTCACTCTTAGTACCATCTCAAACTATAACATATTAACAAAGAAACTCCTTACAAGAAGAGGTTACAAAGTTGAACTGAAATCCCCCCCCCCCAAGAAGATACAAGACGCGTGGGGAACCGCTGAGGTCAACAAAGCCTCAGGAGTTCGCGAAGCCCGTCCACAGTCAGCCAAGGCAAAGCATCATCAAGTCCTTTGGGCAAGTGCCCAGACAAAGTCTGGGCAAAATTATATTCAGAAGTTAAATTCAATTCAAATAAGGATATCTTTTGAAGAGAAAATTAAAAATTGATTTTTTTTTTTTAATAAATTCAGATACACATTCTCATTAAATAATTATATTTCTTTGAATAAATTTCAACTAAGTAACAATGACTTACCAGTCCAAGAGCATAAGGGCTGAAAATGTCAATTATTTTACCCCAACTTTCGATAACTATAATGAACACTATGTATAATTATTAATCGAAAGTGAGCAGTTTGAAAAACATAGTAAAAGGAAATAAAAAATGGCAGCTGTATCAAAACGGTTAAATAAAATTGTCGAACAGATCCGTTACTTAGGACTACATCTCGACAAATGACTGACATGGAATCCACAAACAGGACTGAAAAGACAAGAAACTACTCGTAGATTCCGACTATTGCAACATTTACTAGACAAACGGTCTAAATTGCCAATCCATTAAAAAAGACTGATCTACATGACTATTATAAGGCCTATCTGGACATACGGAGTTGAGCTTTGGGGCTCCACTAAACCATCAAATTCCTCCAGAATCCAATCCTTACAGTCCAAAATCCTTCGTAAAATCCTTAATGCTCCTTTGTCACAAATCAAGTCATCCATCAGGACCTCAATATTCCATATGTTGCCGATTTGGCCAGAACCAGATACCGTTCCTTCCATAATAAACTTCTCAACAACCCAAATCCACTTGTTTCTAACCTGGCTTCTCCTTCATTACCTAATAATCCTCCTAGGTGTCTGAAAAGAAGATGGCCTCGAGATCTTCTCCTCTAGAAATGTTATTGGAGTTCTATCAGCGGGTAGCTTCTCCACATGTTTTTATCATGTTACTATGTCACCTACAACAAATTTACTTGTTGTATATATGTGTATACAGTTGTAAATATCAATAAATAAATTATTAAAAAAAAATAGCTTAGGTAGTATATATTTCATCTACATAAGCAACAGAGATTTCAAATTAATTATCTTCCAAGTATCGAGTTGCAAGTTATAGTGTATTGACTGTATGATAATATAAGATCAACTCCCCCCTCCATTAGGATGATATGGGATACAGCTTTGATACAGTTAGTGCTCAAAGAGGAGTAAATATATTAAGCAAGTTTAGTTTATCCTGTGACATTTAGTTAGTGACGGCACGAGCTCATCATGTTAGAGGCTTTATTAACCCCTCTATCGCAAACTCCACTATTGGAAATTAAATCATTACTCATCCATAATCCTTTATTACTCTCGTAACGCTTTAGTATTATTTTTTAACATCGTTATACTAAAATAACTTTCGAAAAGGCAATTATTCGAAAGAGGTAACTTCGAACAAGATGTGTTTGTATATTTATAACCAACCTATTTATTATAATATCAGAAATAGGTTGGTTATCGAGTTAGGTAAACAACGTCTTTCTAACCGTTGTAGGAGGTTTAAGTTTTCATTTGCTACGGAAAAAAATCGATCCCTCAGGCCAAAATCAATCAGGCACCGCAGCAGGAACTATGTGGTTGGGGGAGGCCTCAACTCCCTCGGCTACAACGACCACACTCCACGCTTATTGTTCTCTTTTTGCTGGTTCGAATCTGGCACAAAGAGAACAACACCTGTTCAAGGTGATTTATATCATGGCAGACCCTCGGAAAAACCTTTGATATTTCCACTCAGGCTGGAATAGGTTAGTAATATGTAGCCTATGTATCAATCCCACCCTATTCTGAAGAACACAAGGACGTTAAAAACAAAAATTAAATAATAAATAAAACCCAAAAATAGCTTTTCTCTATACCACAATCAGAATTAGGATAGTCCCTGGGATTTTCATTAAAAATTGAAAAATCAATCCAGGTTATAAAAAAATAACAAAAAAAAATGTTTGGTTCCTTATTTTAATGTTAGAGTTCAATTTCAAATTCCTTCGTCGTAAACCTACTGACTGTCCTACAGTTTCATTTAATGATGTTACTCTTACCCCTGTCGAACAGATATGCTACCGACAAACGATTAACCTGGAATTCTCACACAAGACTGAAAAGACAGTAAACTGCACGTCGATTACGACTATTACAGCACTTACTAGACAAACGGTCTAAACTTCCAACTCATTACAAAAGACTGATCTACGTGACTGTAATAAGGCCAATCTGGACATATGGAGTTGAGCTTTGGGGCTCCACTAAACCTTCGAATTCCTCTCGTATTCAATCCTTACAATCCAAAAT
>NW_027106340.1:639465-640866 GCF_000696795.3 Halyomorpha halys | reverse complement strand
TTGTAAATAGCAATAAATAAATATTTTTAAAAAATTTCTAATTATTTTTTAGTTTTTTAAGAATATTTTTTCATTTGAATAATACATTCTGTCACAACAGATAACAGTATTAGGAATGTAAGGACACACATACCGTACATACATGTCAACTAAAATAAAACGTAAACAGATAATAAAAATTAAAATCTGTAGCGCTACAACACCCATGAAGGGCTGAGGGTACAGTACTTTGTAAGGGAGTACTGTACTAGACCAACGGTTGTGCAAGGAGGTGATTTGGTCAGAATCACGCTCGACCACCAGATTTTTACCCAATTAAAGGTATCCGATTCTTGAGGCTGGGCAGACCCCAGGAGGACTCCAGAACCCACAGGGTTGACTCACTGCTAGTGTAACAGAAAACAATTTTCCACCCAGCCTTATTAGAACCCGGACCCTTGAAGTTAATAACATCGTGCCTTGCCACAGTGCCACCGCGCTCTAAACCAATAATAAATAGTAATAGAAAAATACAATAAAATAATAAAGTATAAAGAAAAATGAATAAAAATAAAATTATGTATACTTATCATAAATAAACAAAAACTGAGTTAAATAATAGAAAATAACATATTAACTGAGGTAAATAATTAGAATATAGTGTATAAAATCTTTAACACAATCGTACCTATATACGATAATTTTTTAATTAAGCAGTAAAATTACTAGCGGTTTTTAAACAGTTCATATTTTTGTACATATTCACTTTGTAGTATTTACTCATTATGAATAAATATATAATAAATTATCATTAATAATTTGTTATTATTAGAATTTTAATTATTATTAGAATTTATAATAATAATTTATTAACAAATCAATCATAAGTCACTGTATAATTCATACAAATTCATCAATAATTCACATAATAAAACTACAGTTGTCCTCTACTGGACAATTTCTAGAACTGGGACAAAGGATGAGATCCCAAAGAGTGACCACTCCTTTTCTTAATTATCATTAAAACCCTCCTCAACCATCCTTCGTAATCCTTAACTACTTTCCTGCCTGTAAGGACCTCTTTACTTCCCCTCCTGAGGCTAAAAGGTCCGGACCATGTCGGCTGTTTTATTAGTGACTGTATACTGCCGCCGGTCGAATATCCTGGACCCTCCTTGTACGGACAACTTTACGATGACACCCCCTTCCACGCTCTAATATATGGCGCCAGGAATAGAAGATGCTCGAGCATGTGCCACGCAACTTATTACCTCTGCTATATGGCAAGTGCTATCTCATAAAAAGATTGAAAAATATCCTTTAATAATATATTGTATATATAGCCACAGGAATATTTATTATTTGTTACGAATTTGAATAAGAAAGAACCAAAGAAGTTGAGAAGAGTGATAAACCACTTTA
>NW_027106340.1:629633-639415 GCF_000696795.3 Halyomorpha halys | reverse complement strand
TATATATATATATATATATATATATCTATCATAAATGAGGATAACTAATATATCATGTTAGTTCTCCTCAATATACTATTTATATAGTATATGCAAAACATGAATTCACAAATGGATTAGATTACGTTATATTTCGTGCATACATCAACATTTTGGATTTGACTCCAATCTTCAAACTCTTTCTCCTTTCCAAGGAGTTTTCTCCTTTTTTTTTTTTTTGTTTTACTTTATTACATTAAGCGTTTTTTATTAACTTAATAAAATTAATTTTATTAACAATTAACTTTATGAGGCTAGGTGAACCCCAATAGGCCTCCAAAACCCACAGGTTTGACTCATGGCTACAATAACAGAATAAATAATTATTAACCACAGCCAGATTTACATTTTTATTATATATTTCTTTATTACCAGATCAGCATGGTGGACCTTACATTATGTCGGAGTTCAGTTTCATGCAAAATGTTACACCTAACGATTTAAAATGTTATAATTCTTTAATAGATTAAATAAATGAAAAAAATAATAATAATAAATACGTGATTAAGAGGAGAAGATTAAAAAAAAATAAGTATCTTAAAAACTACAAATAGAATTAATAAAATGATCTAGCCCGAATCATATCACCATATCACCCCTTCCATTATAAACTCCCTAACCACTCAAACCCCCTAGTTTATAACCTTGCATCCTCTTACAATTCTGACAATCCTCCGATACGCCTGAAAAGAAGATTACCACGAGACCAGCTAATGTAAAATGTCATTATAGTGCTACCAATGGGTAGTTTCTCTGCAAGCCTGTAACACTCCAATTTAACTTAGATCAGATTTACTAAATGTATTATAATGTACAGTTGTAAATAGCAATAAATAAATATTTTTAAAAAATGAAGGACTGAGTCATATAATGAAAAAACAATTTGACGAAAAAAAAAAATACAGAGTACATAGCAGAATCTAAATAAAAACATAAATAATAATAAATACATACTTATAGAATAAAAGGAACAAAAAAAAAATAACGAACATAGATACTGAAAAAAATAAATATTGAGTTCTAAATAGAAAGTCCTGCATTAGTTTGGGCTTCAATCTTAAGAATACCCACTTAAAGAGGCTCACGGAAGACTCACGAACCCTGGTGGGAAATGGGCTGATTCACGGCTACAGTGAAACAAGAAATAGTTATCTGCCACAGCTAGATTCGAACCTGGTCTTTGGAGTTAGTACCACAGTGCCTTACCACTGAGCTATTCGCACCAGATTGAACCTTTGTTGTGTTTAGTATATGTTTCATCAAGAGATTAAAGTGTCATTGATTTTTCAATACAACAGTTATCTTTTTCTATAGTATAGATGGATCAACTAACTATAGTTGATTAGACTAACTGAAGTGAACAGTATGTCAAATATTGGGCTAGGAATGCGAAAACCGTAATTTCTGGTAATTAAGTGGTAGAGAAAATGGAATTGAGGTTCGCTTTACACTGCGGGCAAACCGAAGCATGACGACTGTATTGCACAACGCCTCTGTTACATCTTTCGTTGGATGGACTGATAATACAAGAGGAGGGAATGCAGTTGCCCTGCAAGTGTTGCGGTATGCAATGTATCTAGGCAATGTGGATAGCAGTTAGATACTAGAGCAAGGTGCGATTCTAGAAATGCTTAGGTAACCAACGAACGTTACCACTCAGAATGAAGTGCATATTAGTTTAATTACCTCACTAGGCAATTTTGATTGGCACCTATAGTATGCTCAATGTAACCTAAATCACTAATTGTGAACAGAAAGAGGTTTATCATCATAACACGAAATGTAGGATTCTAAATTGAAAATTTTATATTGCACCTCAAGTTTTGCTTACTTTAATGAAAAGTGATTATAATTACCAGGTTTTTAATTAATATTTGAAACTGCAGATTTCACTAATTAGCTGATGAAACTTATGATTTCTGAGATGATGATTTTTCAGTGCATTTTTTATGAAATATTGCAATTTAAAAAGCAATATCTCGAGAACTATTGAACGCAAATAGCTCATATTTTAGAAAATATACTCTACTTTAAATGAAAATTTATTTAAGTTTTCTAGTGTTGTAGGTAGTTTTACAGATATGGGGTTCCGAATGAATTTTTTTTTTTTTTTTTTTAATTTGAAGCTAATTTATTAATTATACATAATTCAGTAATTATACATAGTTTCATTTAAGTAATTGAAAATTGGAGCGAAATAACTGACTTATTACTCCTTTTGGCTCTTGTACTATTACTTTGTATGGAGCTTTAATCTTGAGTATAATGTCTATTACTAAAAAATAAAATTAATGAAGATTTGTAATATGCATGTCAATTACAATATTGCCAGTGTTTTAAAGTTGAAAAAAAAAAAAGAAAAGTAATTAAAGATAATAATGTATTTACGAATATAACCAATCGTAAAATATATCATTCAAGGTTTATTGCTCAAAAACTTTTCCATCTTAGCTAATCTAATAGATTTCTTTGAACAAGCACTCTATTTGTTTTTATTGGGTTTTGTATGTCTATAGTATAATCTGGCATATTTAAATGTTATAATAAAAATTATTTAAAATATTTCTATTTTTAGTATAAGTAAACTTATATTTTATTTACCTGATAATTACGAAAAAAAAAACGATAAGATTTTATAGTAATTTAAAAAATATATATAAAAACGATCGTTTAAAGGACATTTTCTCTCAAAAATCGTTTTTTTAAACTGATATAATTTTTTTTTTTTTTGGACTTACACGGTTAAGGTACAATATGCTTTTTATTTACAACATAAACTTATGACGTTTAATAAGAATTATAATTATAATTAAAGTAATTAATTTTATAATTTAAAATGCATAAAAATATAAATTTTATAACTGAAACAGATAAGGAATCTTATATTGTTGTTATTGTAAGATTTTTTATCCACAAAGCAAGTACGCATGTAGTTCAATAATGAAAATATTTTGTAATGTATACTTAAAAAATACTAATGCTAACTAGATTAATTATTAAATTAATATTATAGTAGTAAATAAAAAGCAGTTTCCGGATCATTGCATAAATACTAAAAAAAAAAAAGGCCCGTGGCTACTAACTCCAAGGACCCGAGATCGAATCCGGCTGGGCAGAAAATTGTGTTCTGTTACACTGTAGCCGTGAGTCAACCCCGTGGGTTCTGGAGCCATGCTGGGGTCCACCCAGCCTCCTAAATTGGGTACCCTTAATTGGGTAAAAATCTGGCGGTCGAGCGTGATTCTGACCAAATCACCTCCTTGCACAACCGTTGGCCTAGTAACAGTACTCCCTTACAAAGTACTGAACCCCTGACCCTTTATGGGCTGTAGTGGTACAGATTTAATTTAAATTTTTTTATATTTTACTTTATGATATATTATATAACTATGTAATATATAATATATAGCATTTTACATGATATATAATATTTAATATCAATGTGAATAATTATCAATACTTTTATTTATTTTTTTATTATATTTATTTATTGATAGTTATAACTGTATAAAAAAATACAACCAGTAAATTTGATCATAATGACATAATGATATGATACAGGATGTAGAGAAACTACCCAGTAGTAGAACTCTAAAAACAGTTTACAGTATAAGGTCACGAGGCCATCTTCTTTTCAGGCACCTCGGAGGATTGCCAGGAATGGAAGAGGAAGCAAGGTTAGAAACGATTGGGTTTGGGTGGTTAGGGAGTTTATTATGGAAGGAATAATATCGGGTTCGGGCTAGATCGGTTACATAAGGAACATTTAGGTCTTTATGGATGGTTTTATTAGTAACAAAATAAGGAGCATTATCAATACTTAAATTTGATAAAATATTTTTTAAATGTTTATGAAAATTAAATGAAACAAAGATGACAACTAGTTGTCAGTTGAAATCTTTGTTTCAATCTGACGCCCTCATGAAGCTCTGCAAAGTGGGACGAAACGTTGGTTAACAATAAATAGTGTTCTTTTACTATTTTGATAGCTTTATTGACCGCAGCGAAGATAGTCCTTCCTCCAATCTACTTCACACGGTCAACTATCTTCTTCCAACAAAGGCTACAATGAGAATTTCTATTTCCCATAATCCTTGAAGAAGTATTGATATAATTTCGTATGTCAATGTTGTGATATTTGAATAGAAAATTGGCAATCAACATTGTGGAGTTCCAATCGCAGCATTTACAAAGGAATACATGCCTCCCTCCCATCCTGCTTTGTCCTGACTGGGAGCTCTAAAACTAGTTAAAGTAGAATTATTTTTAAAAGACAGGCAGTGCATGGGCTTAACCTCATTAGCCTTAGGGGCTGAGGTTTTTTTTCGCTTTGCCTCCACCCCCCCCCCCACTCCCGGCTATAAGAATAGTCTTTTTTAAATCGCTTAAAGCCAACCGTCCTCACAAATGGGTGTTTTAATTTAAATAATCCTATCTTCACCGTTCTATTTTATCGACCCTCATTTCCACCTCACTCCTACTTTATTTTTATTTATTTATTTTTTTCTAGTTGTTGTTTAACTTCTAAATATATTTTTGTACATAGATGCACATTCCAGAACTATTCTTTATCTAGATCTAACACTTTTTTTTAGTTTTTAATAATTTATTTATTGTTATTTACAACTGTATACAAATATGTACGAGTAAATTCGCTGTAGGTGACATAGTGACATGATACAAACATGTGGAGAATTTACCCACTGATAGTACTCCAATAACATTTCTAGAGGAGAAGATCTCGAGGCCATCATCTTTTCAGACGTCCAGGACGATTATTAGATAATCAAGGAGAAGCCAGGTTAGAAACAAGTGGATTTGGGTGGTTGAGAAGTTTATTATGGAAGGAACGGTATCTGGTTCTGGCCCAATCGGCAACATATGGACCATTGAGGTCATGATGGATGACTTGATTTATGACAAAGTAAGGAGCATTAAAGATTTTACGAAGGGTTTTGGACTGTAAGGATTGGATTCGGGAGGAATTTGATGGTTTAGTGGAGCCCCATAGCTCAACTCCGTATGTCCTGATAAGATCTAACACTAAATTTAATTTTCCCAAATTAGAAAATAACTTTTCATAAGATAAGTCAGAAAATTTTTTTAAAATTCTAATTCTTATATTATTTGGATACGAAACTGTTTGTCCGAACAAACAGAAATCAATTTATTTTAGAAAACATCATGAAAACTACTAATCATATAAAGATAAGTGTCATAAACAACTTTATAGTAAGTTAAACTAGCTTTAATTTGAATTAAAGCCTTGATCTTGTGAAACCTGAGATATGTTTTTCCATATATCAAAAATTTTATCTGAACTTCTAGAAATCAAATTATATTTATAAATAATTGACAATATAATTTGAAATACGAAGAAGATGGTAAGGTTTGCCAAAAAAAAACAAAAAAAAAAAACAGAAATAGTTTTATTTATTTTCCGACGTTTCGCTCCACATAGTAGGACTTCATCAGGGCTGTAAAAGTTGGGTCAAAAGTTTTTAAAGTTATCTTCTTGAACTCCCCTGACGCAGCTCTACAAAGTTGGGTGAAATGTCGGAAAATAAATAGTTGTTGACTATGTTTGTTCTTTTAGACCGCAACCCTGACCATCTTCATACAATCATAAGCAGTTTCAGTTTTAGTAAGCTTTAATATTTTTAAGTAGTATATATTATAAAATGGGAGTACGGTGGCACTGTAGTAAGGCACGATGTTATTAACTCTTAGGACTTGGGTACGAATCCGGTTGGGCAGAGAATTGTTTTATGTTACACTGTAGCTATGAGTCAACCCTGTGGGTTCTGGAGCCCTCTTGGAGTCAACCTAGCCTAATAAATCGGGTAAAAATTAGGCCTGACTCTGACCAAATCACCTCCTTGCACAACCGTTGGTCTAGTAACAGTAATTCTTTACAAAATACTGTATCCTTAACCCTTCATGGATTGTAGTGGTACAGATTTTTATTTAATACATTATAAAATATATCAATTAAGGACGAAATATAGAATTATAGATGGATATTACAACAAATCAGTAATTACTTATAAGATAAAAAAAAATTTTGCATTGAAAAAGTAAAATTAATTTTTATGTTTAAATTTTAAAAATTTATGTGTTTTGTTGTTTATTATTGAAAAAATAAAAAGATACCCCAATCCTCGGTGTTCCAGAAGACGCATTTTTTTACATAGTTTTGTGATATCGGTGGACCATATAGTACCTTTTTTTTTTTTTTTATTTAGTAAAACTTGTAATCTATTTCTTAAACAAAATAATATTTCTCTGCTATTTGTTAGAATAATTCTGTTGTGACAGATGAAGCCAATTATTTTAAAGGTTTCGCAAAAAAATTCGCCACCTCGTTCTTTGTATGTCTTCTTTTAATTCGCATCCATGTCAGTGTTTTTTTTTTCCTCTTTTCATCAAACTTACGTTGTAACGATGTAAAATTTAAATTTTATTGTCTTACAAGAATATAGAAAGATCGTTTTATAGACCATATGTAGTTAATGAAAGGTAGATGTTAGTATGAAAGGTAAGTTTTGTTACCTATAAGTTCTACTTAAAATTATACACAGGCTTCGTCGGACATATATTTTTTATTGTTGTTAATTATTTGAATTGATCATTTTTTTTTTTTGTTTCATTCACTCAGTCTCTTTCCTTAGTTATTAATTTCAAATTAATAGCATCAATTATTTACTTAGGGTAATATTTTATTCGATGGAGGAATTTCTGGTAACACCAGAATACCGTCGAACAAATGTCAATAATTATGATGATTGGATTAAATGAGGTCCGAAACGTTATCCAATCCATAAATAAAAGAAGTCATTTATTTATAATCTTAATACTTTCTTGAGACTGGTAATTTTTAAAAAAAATAAATAATTCTAATTTTATTCATTATAGTCTCAAAACCTTTTATTTCTCTTATAAGTCCTACATTTCGGCCAATCCGGCCATCTTCAGGGACAATCTACTAAATACAACTTTGAAACTATATAATTTTAAAAACTCTAACTTCATGCAGGCTATTCTGCCCATGTCAAAAACATCAATTTCTATGTAGCATTAAAAACATTAGGTAAAAGATATTTTTTTAAAATTAGTATATCCCACATATGTTTAATTACCTAATTAGTCAAATATCACTTAAAACAAAGTCAAAATCATTCATCAGCAGACACTATTCCTTAAACTTTTATCACAACAATTTTTGTTGATGTTTATGACCTGGGCAGAATAGCCTGCATGAAGTTAGAGTTCTTTAAATTATATAGTTTCAAAGTTGTATCAAGTGGATTGTCCCTGAAGATGGCCGGATTGGCCGAAACTTCGGACTTATAAGAGAAATAAAAGGTTTTGAGACTGTAATGGATAAAATTTGAATTATTTATTTTTAAAAAAATAAGTTATTTTAGGGCATTTTCTTAGAGTTAACTAATTTGACAAATACACGATATTATTATTTTGAATTAAAAAATTATATTTTTTGATTAACTTTGTTGATAGATGAAAGTTGTAACAATAACAGTGGCAACTATAATACAACCGTAATAATCTCCGTTGTTACAACCGCAAAACTGAGTTACCATTGGCCACAATCTGCACTCCATCTTTACAGACATGCTCTGCTTGCACTTTCCCTTTCGTCTGATAGGAAGAAGTAATCTTCGAGTTCATCAACTCTAGTCGTGTCTATGTTAGCTGTTCCTACAGTGGAAGTGGAAAGAAAATTGAATATTAACTAAAGCGTCTTCCATTGAGACTGGTAAAATAAAATAAAATAAATCTAAAAATGAAATAAACAAAAAAAAAGAAATAATAAACACTAGTAAAAAATTATACTCACATATATTTTCAATAAAAAGAAATTATAGATAAATACATTAAAAGTGAATAATATAACTGAAAAATAAGAAATTTAGAAATATACAAATTAAGAGAAATTATAGAATTTTCCGTGACTGTTTAGAGAAAAAATAGTAATGGAAAAACACTGAACTGTGTTGACTCAGAACTCTGACGAATGAGTAATGTAATCTTCGCGCCCAGTAGAAAATGAAGTGGTTTTATGATGTGCCTCTGAGGCGTAATGAAATCAGCAATACAGGCCTACAGTGGAATAAGAGTTGTACAAAGAGCCGGGAAGAAAAAAAAGCAGTTATCTCACCCCAATATTTGATTACTTTAATGAAAACTATGTTTTATTACTAATCAAAATTGATGAATTTGCCAAGTATAGGTAGGGGGAATAAAAAGTGGCGGCTGTTTTAAAACCTTAAAAAAACCCTAATTTTTTATTCGGAGCTCTATATCTTAAAAACTACCAAGAACACTACAAAATCTAAGAGAACATTATTTAAAGAAGAGTAAATTTGCTGAAATATTAGCCCTAAAAGAGCTATTTACGTCCTATAGCTTTTTAAAAAGTAAAATTGTTTAAAAATCAACTGAAAGATTAGTAGTTATCTAATTTATTTTGAGAAATCTATATCTCAGGAGCTATGTGACGTACATATGTCTATTAGCACTCAATTAAAGCCAGTTTAATGGACTACAAATAAGTTTATGACCTTTACCATCGTAGAAATAGTAGTTTTCATGATATTTGCCAAGATAAATTGATTCATAGTTGTTCGAACAATAAGTTTAATTTATGAAAAACTTCAATTAAGAAACCATTTGATGTACAGATTTTTGCCAGCGCTAAAATTAAATTAGCTAAATTTACTAAAAAATAGTTAATTATGTTTATCTTTGTAGGAGTAGTAGTTTTCATGATATTTGGCAAAATAAACACAAAATTTTAATTTATATTTGTTTGTATAAAATGTTGAATTTTTGAAAAAATATATCTCTAGATCTATAAGACGCCCATATGTCTGCCAACACTCAAAATAACGGAAATTTAACTTACTATAAAGTAGTTGATGACACTTATCTTCGTAGGGGTAGTAGTTTTTATGATATTCACATATGAATATAAATATGGCAAATGAAAATTTGTCCGAACAACTATAAACCAATTTATTTTAGTAAATTTCATGTAAACTATTACTCCTACGAAGATAAACATGATAAACTACTTTATAGCTCATTAAACTAGCTTTAATTTGAGTGCTAATAGACATACATCTTTACGTCAAATGGTTTTTGAGATATAAACTTTTCAAAATAAATTCACTAACTACTGATCTTTCAGTATGTCCCATACAACATTTTTTTGAAACGTTACTTTTAAAAAGCTAAAAAAAATATTTTACAAAAATAACTCTATTAGAGCTCATGTAATTAGCAAATTTACCATTCTTTAAATGACGTTCTCTTAGGTTTTCTTGTGTTGTTCCTATTTTTTAAATGAAAACGAAAATTTTTTTATCGCATTAAAACAGCCGCCATTTTTATTCCCCCTACCTATACTTGGCAGACTCATCAATTTTGGTTAGTAATTATACATAGTTTTTATTAAAATAAGCAAAAATTGGGGTGAGATAACTGCCTTTTTTCTCCTCTTGGGCTCTTATGTTTTCTCCTCTAAAGAACCCACTGGAAAAAAGTTATTTCACAATAATTTATGGTTATTTTAATGAAAACTACGTATAATTACTAGTCAAAATTGACGAGTCTATCTAGAATAGGGAGGGGAAAATTGGCCTGTTTTGAGCAGAGGAGGGACGGCGTACAATAGGCCCTCTGAAGCCGCGGTGCTTTTTGGCCGGTTTATTATTATAAAA
>NW_027106340.1:629007-629583 GCF_000696795.3 Halyomorpha halys | reverse complement strand
AAAAAAAAAAAAAAAAAAAAAAAAAAAAAAAAAAAAAAGTAGGGGAATACGAAATGGTTGTTGTTTCAAAGTGTTAAAAAAAGTCAGTTTATCTTCGTAAGAGTAGTATTTTTTATACTAAAATAATTTGCTGTTTAGTTGATAAAACTTTTATAATATATCTTAGGAACCATTGGACATATATATTTTTACCAGCAATTAAATCAGAGATAGTTTAATTTACTGTTAAGTAGTGTATAACGTTTATCTTTGTAGAACTGGTGGTTTTGTAGGCTAGTGTTGTATAGTTCCTCGAAATATTGTTGTTGAAATACGAAAGTACTTAAATCACTGCCTCATTCCAGTTCAATACATAACCTCTGGTATTTTCCCTCTCTACTTATTCTTATTTATTTATTTCTACTGTGTATCATTACTAGTGAAAATTGATGAGTATGTGCGACTGGAAATTGTTTGATTTATTTTTTCATACACATAATTTGATTATGTTCGTTTTCTTTACACATCTGTTTGTATGTATTTCATTTATTTTTATTTTAGTATGATTTCATTTAATGATGTTACTCTTACCCCTGT
>NW_027106340.1:608402-628842 GCF_000696795.3 Halyomorpha halys | reverse complement strand
TAGACAAACGGTCTAAACTTCTAACACATTACAAAAGACTGATCTACATGACTGTAATAAGGCCTATCTGGACATACGGAGTTGAGCTTTGGGGCTCCTCTAAACCTTCGAATTCATTTCGTATTCAATCCTTACAACCCAAAATCCTACGTAAAATCCTCAATGCTCCTTACTTTGTCACAAATAAAATAATACATAAAGACCTTAATGTTCCCTATGTAAACGATCTAGCCCGAACCAGATATCACTCCTTCCATTATAAACTCTCTAACCACTCAACCCCCCTAGTTTCTAATCTTGCATCCTCTTTCATTCCTGACAATCCTCCGAGGCGCCTGAAAAGAAGATGGCCACGAGACCAGCTGATGTAAAATGTCATTAGAGTGCTACCGATGGGTAGTTTCTCTACAAGCCTGTAACACTCCAATTTAACTTAGATCAGATTTACTAAATGTATTATAATGTACAGTTGTAAATAGCAATAAATAAATATTTAAAAAAAATTAGATTGTAATATCTATCAATATATAAAAGTTTATATTATTATAATTTGGCCAAATCTTCATATTCTTAGGAGAAGCAGAAAACAGTTGCTCATTAAACTCCATTTATAACACCAAATAATCTACGTTTACAAGTCTGTTAAATAGATTCATCCACACCTAAACATGTCCTTCTAATAAAGGTGTATAAACTTGTTGGTAGACATATGCTATGCATTACAAAATACGAGGAAGAACGAGGGAGGGTGAGTTGAAAGAGAATGGAGTTTTGTAATGGTAATGGAGTTGTGGATGTATAATTAAAACTTTTAGTGGAGATGTTAATCAAAAGTTATACCAATCCTCCGGTGTCAGGGAAGGCCGTCCGATTATGCGTCTTCTGTCTGGGAGCCGTTCATGATCTACAAAGGCACAACTTCGCTTTTCTTTGTCGTTTAAAGTGGAAATAAAACACCGGCTTTATTAATTAATAAAACGTCTTTGATAATAAGAATAAACCAATTACGATATATATATATTTAATTTGAAAGACATATTACAAGAAGACAGTTGAGATGTACTTAATGATATAGATTATAGGAAGATAGTCTAAGTGGCGGTCAGTAAAGGTACAAAATAGTAGAGAAAACTTTAATGTTAACGTTTCGTCCCACTTTTCAGGGCTTCGTCACAACTAAATGAAAATGAGATACAAACACTGTAAGAAGTGACGAATAATTAGAATAAATATACCACGGAAGTAAGAAATTATTAAAAAAAAATATTTATAAAAAAAAAAGACAGCGTAAGTAATGGAAATATAAAAATAATTGAATTGGAAACTAATTAATAATAGGTAGAGCCAGATGTAAATAATAGTCCAACAATACTTATTATTATTATAGAAATAGTTATAATAATAAGTATTGTTATTATTTCTAATTAGTAGTTTTAGTAAACGTTTCGTCCAACTTTGCAAAGCTTCATCAGAGCTCACTGAAAATTAATGTGAATGTAATTCTTTTTTTTTGTACATGTTTACTTCCCTAATCTATTCTCTTACTTCGTTTCATTATTTTAATTTTTTGAATCTTTTTGTAGCTCTGCAAAGTGAGACGAAACGTTGGCACACAATAAATAGTTTAATTACTACTTGATTTATTTTATTTTTTTACCTCACAGGGTTTATCTTTCTTTAATATATTACATAAAGTCAATTAACGATCTTTCAATTTATATTCATTAAATAATAAATGGTTAATACATACAGACTGGTTAATTTGGATAATAATGTATTGACTGAGAAGTGACAATGATTATTCCAAGACTCACCTAAAAAAACAAAAAAAAAAACATTAGTACATAGAGTAAAATATTTTAAATAAATATTATACATAAAATGAGTTACCATTAGGTGACACTATATTCACAACAAATAGATCACTTTAAGCTAAAAATAATTAACGCCATCTTATATATAAGAGGAACAAATAAAACTTAGTAGCAGAGTGCAATCGAAGAGAAGTGTAAAACTAAGCAAAGAGGGATTGAAAGAAACATCCAATAACAGAAAAAGGGCCTCTCAATATTTGGAAACAATATTATCAATAGAATATATTTTATGTTATACTTATGTGGGAGTAGGTTATTCATTGGTAAGGCACTGTGCTACAAACTCTTCTCTGTTTCACAATATAATAGTAATACAGGAGTATTTTATGAGTGTAGTAGTTACAATATCCCAGATAAAGAGTCGGCTACAGAGAAGGTGGTTTGCCGGGGTGTGAACCACTCCAGCGGTAGTCGCAGTGGTCTGCGATAAGGAGACGCTACACATAGTACAAGAGCCGGGAAGAAAAAAAGGCAGTTATCTCACCCCAATCTTTGGTTACTTTAATAAAAACTATGTATAGTTACTAGTCAAAATTGATAAGTCTGCCAAGTATAGGTAGGGGGAATAAAAAATGGTGGATGTTTCAAAACTTTAATTTTTCATTCGGAGCTCTATATCTTAAAAACTACCAACAACACTAGAAAATCTAAGAGAACATTATTTAAAGAAGAGTAAATTTTCTAAAATATTATCCCTAAAAGAGCTATTTACGTCCAATAGTTTTCGAGATATAGCTTTTTAAAAAGCAAAATTTCTTAAAAATCTTCCAAAATTCTTCTACTATCGTATACCACAAATGAACGTTTACCATAAATGTACAAATTGGATATCAACAAGAATGTTTTGAGGAAGATTATAAATTGATCAACGAACTCGAAAAACCCTTCTACTTCTTCAGCACACACTGTACTCGTGCGGACTATTATATAGGTACTTCGGTTTGGTCGTGTATTTCAGTCCCCGGAGAAAATCTGAATTTATACAAGTTTGTTTGTTTTTGTTTAGTTGGGCCAAACATCATTGGTCATCAACGCCATTTATACCTTATTTAATTTTGCTTACATTTGTTTGATTTTATTATTATTTTTTCCCCGTTCAATGTTATATTTTTGTCAGTAAATCATTTGATTTTAAAAACTGAAACACTAATTCTATTGTTTTATCATCATCTCCGAGGGCTTCTGAAATATCTGGATTTAATTATAAGCTATTGAGATGTGATGTGAAATATGGGCATTCTTGGAAAATATGGCTAGTTGACAAATTGTTGTTACAATGGCATTTCGGAGGCGTATGTTTTGAGATAAGATAGGAGTGGGTGAGCCTCGTGTGATCTATTCTCAGCCTGGTCAGTACGACATCCTCTCTACGACATTTTTGGATGGAGGTACCCCAGGACTTGACGTCTTTTATTAATAATTTTCAGTTTTCTTCTTGGGCTTTCACTCCACAAAGATTGCCATTTATCTTTAATTTTTTTTTCAAGGGGTTTGCTCATTTCTGATGGAGTTGAAATTGCTTTATACAAGTGGATTGCTCGTCGTTGCGAAAAAGGTTGTGCTGCTACTATAACGACGGTTGTGCAAGCAGGTTTGTTTGTTATTGTTTAGTGGCGATAAACTTCATTAGTCATCAACGCCCTATATATTTTATTTAATATTTCTTATATTCGTTTAATTTTTTTTTTTTTTAAATTTGATTATTTATTATTTTATTTATTTATTTTATTATTGTTATTTTTTTTTTACTTCCGTTCAATATTATATTTTTGTCAGTAAATTTTGTGATTTTAAAAACTGAAACACTAATTCTATTGTTTTATCTTCGTCTCCGAGGGTTTTTGATATATCCGGGTTTAGTCCTAAGCTATTGAGGTGTGGTGTGAAATATGGGCATTGTTGGAAAATATGACTTATTGTTAGATTGTTGTTGCAATACTGGCAGATCGGAGGCGTTTCTTTTGAAATAAGATAGGAGTGGGTGAGCCTCGTGTGACCTATTCTTAGCCTGGTCAGTTCGACCTCCTCTCTACGACATTTTTGGATGGAGGTACCCCAGGGCTTGACATCTTTTTTAATAATTTTTAATTTATTCATTTCTGATGGAGTTAAAATTGCTTTATACAAGTGGATTGCTCGTCGTTGCGAAAAAGATTGACCGTCGTCAACAGACAGCGTTCTGTCTGACAGAGATACCGCCATCTGTATGAACTGACCTTTGAGCTGTAAATAAGAAATTAAAACAGCTTTCCCAAAAGGGGTCATATCAAGTTTTATGTTTTCATTGAACTTTGATTCGTGAGATTAACGTTTAAACTATTTATGAAAAGCCAAAAGTTACTAAAAGATAACTATTAAGTTGCGTCTGGCAACTGTAGGTTTTTGAAAACTTTCAAAGACTGGAGAACGAACATTTTGATATAGAGCTACTGGAATTAGTTACTTCATTTATGACTAACGCAAGTAACAACTAAAAATAGACGGTGAATCATGACCACTGACTAATAACCAATTAGAAGGAAGAAAATAAAAATGGTAAGTACGCTTTGAAACAATAATTGCTTTATGCGTTGTTTTCGCCGCAAACTATCGCAACGACATTGACTTGGCGATAAAGGGGAGCTATATAGAGCGAGCGGTGAAAGCGGGCAAGTTTAGTCCAAGACTGTGCTTCCTCTCTGTCGAAATGCATCGGTTGATCTTCCTCTGGATCGTGGGTCTCCTCCACAGCTCTAGCGCCCAGACCAGCAGCAGCACATCCACCACACCTAGCAGTCCATCTGCTATAGGAGGGAGTGCCTCTGGCTGTCTAGCCTACAATGCCGCTGTGAGTCTGTAGTATTATTTATATATTTATCAATAATAATTGTTACCTGAACTGAGAACCTCAGTGAAAGACTTTCCTATAATATATTATGCGTTTATTTTTTTATAAAAGAAGATAAGTAGTTAGTACAAGTTTTAAATTTAAGAAAGAGTTATATAGAAGAAGTTATAGATGGGGAAAAGGCAATTAGCCGGCATTTTTAAGAATTTTAAAAGAGAAAATGACAACAAAGTAAAGGTATCCTTGAAAATGACCTGAGGGTCGAAACGTTGGAAGGTTTTGAAAAGAATAAAGTTGAGAAAAAAGGATCAAATTTGTTTTTAAATAAATTAAATAATATTTTAGACAACTGATCAAATATCTGCACGATTTAATCAAGTGAAATTAGGCGAGCAAATTTAATTTAATTTTAATATCATTTTATATATTTAGCCGGCGAAACGTCTGTTAATAAATTGTTGTTAACTATTTTTCTTTTCTAGTGACCACATCCCAGACCATCTTCTACATAATTTATTTTTTATATGTTTTACATTCATATGCAAAGTCATCAGTTAAACGTCAAAATCCCATACTTCCCTATCAGGTGATACCTTCTTCCGCCTTTATCTCATTCTTGTGCTTTCAGTCATTCAGGAAGATGGGTGACCTATTTAGCTCAGTATTTTACATTTCTCTCAACCTTCATTATATTCTTATATTCCTTATTTTCGTCTTTTACTGTGAACTTTATTTTTACATAAATAAAAAAAAAATACAAAGTCAAGATGGCTTTTATGCAAATTTTGCTGTCTTGGCTTTTGTTTATATTTTATTTAATAGTGTTTTTTTACTCCGTTCAAGATGCCAAAAAGGCCTAATTCTTGACGAAAACGGACAATAGGTATATTTATAAATAAGTTTTTAATTTCAAAAATACAATAAAAATTTATAAAAAATAATTCAAACTATTTAAAAACATTTTTTAACTCTATAAAAGTTAGAGTGGGTCTCTAGACATAAAGCAATGAGATATCTAACCAGCTTGCTTGAAACGAGGCTGAGCACCCTCGAAGAGGACCAGAACCATTCCTGGGCATTTCTAAATTCCTAACTGGGCATGAAGATAGTAGGCAAGAAGTGGAGGGAATGTATAGGGCTAAGACAGGCCAAGATACTGATAACTAAACCCTCTACTTCTAAAACTAATAATAAAATACCTCCTTGGTCTACCTATATCCTAGATCTCCTCACTCTTTCCTCATCCATCCACTCATTAAACACCAGATCCCATCCGAATGATTTATATATGCCCTCCTATAGAACCTACTTCTTTAGCAAATCCTTCGTCATACATGCAGCCCCCTTCTAGAATTCTCTTCCCATCTCCATTCGCCAGTCCTCATCCATTATTTCCTTTAAACTGTACCTATTCCTCCACTTATCGTATAACCTAACCTCCACATCATTTGTGATTGGCATTTATTGATTAACATTATAAACGGTAGTAAAGCCAATATCCTAATGTAATTTCATTTTACTATCTGAAAATTTGTAAATGTTTGCCACATAAAAATTTTAATATATGAACCATGATATATGTCCCAGAATAAAATTATTTTTTCATTTATTCAATAATCCTGTCTTTTCGAATATTTTTTTAAATATAAATTATATATTGATATTGAGAGTGAGTAGTTCAACGGTAAGGCATTGCGCTACTAACCCCAAGGACCCGACTGTGACAAATAATTATTTTATGTTGTAATGTAGCCCTGAGTCATACCAGTGGGTTCAAATAGCGGTCGATCATAGTTCTTATCAAATCACCTCCTTGCACAACCGTTGGTATAGTAACAGTACTTCCTTACAAAGTATTGCACTCCTCACCCTTCATAGGTTCAAGTGGTAGAAATTTAATTTTTTTTTTTTTTAGTATGTTGATATAATAAATTGATTATAAAAATCAAATCAAATATTATTTAGAATTATTGAAAAAAAAAACATTATTTATTCAATAGAAGATGTTAAATTGTTGTATAGAGGGGTTTTTCGAGAAAAAAAAATATTCTTATAAAGTGAAATATAAAATTTAATTATTATTAAACTAACTAATGAAATTAAGTTATTTGTTATTATAGCACTAATTACCCCTCGGAAACGACCAATCTCTTAGCGGTCGGGTGTGATATAGTCCAAAGTGCTAACTCGTGATGGTAGTCTTCTCCAGCTCTAGCAGTAGGAGTTATATAGAAGGGACTATAATGCACACTACTCCTCTATATTAAACACTAACTCTCCGAAGGGCACGTTATCCACTTCACCGGCGAACCATTAGGCAAATTAGAGGATACTCCTGGCGTCGTAACATCTGCCAGGGTGTCTTTCGCAGCTGCGGAGGGCCAGGTGGCGAAGCATAAGGGTGGTGAGATCTGACTTATAGTAAAGAGTAAGACAATATTAACCTCATAACGAAATATTTAGCGTTTTTTAAAATCTTGAGAGACAAATAAATGACACAATGGTGACCATATATTGTTGGTGCAGAAAGGAGAAAATATTTTTAATTCAAACTACAATAAATAATAGGTAGGATAACTTTTAAATACATTTAAAATAATGATTTCCAACGTTTAATTTATCAAATTTGGAAAAATTAATAATTTCTAATTAATTATAAATAAAATAAGGATTTATTATGAGCCGACGGCTTCGTCAGGGCTAAAAAAGATACAAAGAACTAAAATAAAGTAAGAGAATAGATAACATGAAACAAAAGTAATCTAATTTGTGACTAAATATGATTTAAAATACCTGAAAATTTATATAAAAATGAACAAAGTAAATAAAATAAAAATAAGTTGTATTGAAGAGTATAAGAAAACAAGAATTGCAAAATTATATGGGACAATTAATGAAAATATAAATAATAACAAATAAAAAATAAATAACGGAGATATAAAAATACAATACACACTAATAGATGGAAAATAATGATAAAATAAAAGTAAAAAAAAAAACTATTTTGAGGAGATGGTAGGGGGTGCGGTTGGCAAACGAAATTTATTTATTTGTGCCGACGTTTCGACCTGAATTTCAGACCTTCATAAAGAGACTCAATAAAGATTCAATTAAAGGTGATTATTTTAGCGCACTTGCTCAGCCTCCACTGGTTCAACAGTGATGCGGCGAGCGGGATGCGCTGGGATCTTATGAGCTCTGCTCTACCTCTCACAAGGGATAGAGTGGGCTCAGGGATCCTCAGGCCGATTGTGAAAATATTGTATATAATGAGTGTAAATGTGACTAGAGATTTTTTTTTTTTTTTTATGCACATAGTTTCATTATGTTCATTTTCTTTATCCGTATATATTTTAAGAGAAATTTTATTTATTTTGATGTACTTTTTTTCTTTCATTTATTTATTTATTTTATTTTAGTATGAATGTGATCATTCATCACTATTACCTATTTTCCACAACGGTGTAGCAGATTGTAATTACAATCGATAAATAAATTTTTTTGTTAAAAAAAGTTATTATAACTGACTTTTAACGGAATCTTCGTTGAGTCCTACTACTCGTTACTGAACTTTAATTTACAATTATTCTGTAGTTCACAATTTATTATTATTTTTTTTCAATACAGTATAAGCAGGAAGGAAAATAATCTGCAAGTCTTTATCCTAGCATTTTAATTTGTACTTCAATTTAGCGCCATTTTTGTTTCAGTAAAACTTAATTTCTTACAACCCATTTTTATCAGTCCACCTTATATGTAAAATATAATATTACACTCTGATCATTAAAACGTTTTTAATGATGATTAATAGAGAGGAAATAATTATTATACACAAAATAATTATTAGGAAAATTAATATTTTTTGTTTTTATTTTCTACGCACCTCCTATCTGAATCCACAAAAGTAATTACCACGCTTTTTATATAATTTTTTAAAAAATAATAGCCAGGATCTGTTTTGCAAAACTTCCTTACGAAAGAATCAAGCCTCCATTAACTCCCTTCAACAAGACTAGTCTAATCAGACCAATCTTAAAGCCTTTCACCTGTCTCCACAGACCCAAATTATTATTATCAGTTACAAATTGGGCCATCGAATTCGCAACATAACATTATGTTTATATAAATAAACAAATTATATAATTCAAAGAGAAAACACTTCAATTAAAAAAAATATTAATTCTGGATTTGTTTGTTTCTGACCGTAGATTGAATATCAGGATAAGTAGTAGGAGATGAGGTAATTTGAGTAGTAATTTATTTTATTTAAGTGGATTCGTTTCGTTATAACGTCAAAAATATTGAAAAATGAAGAAAATAAAAAAAAAATCATAAATTGCTAAAAAATCAAACAGTGCTATAAAATAACGAACAAAATTTTAATTAGCATAATGAGAAATGTAAAAAAGATCATGATATGTTAAATGTAAAAATTTTTAACATGCTACAGGATTGCGAGCAATATAATTTAAAATTTATATTATATGTTAAATGCAGAGGAGCTCTCTGCGGATTTTTTAGGCAATTTGTTTTATAACCTTGTAATCTTTACAAGATAATAAAATCTCCAAAAGCTTCCTTCCATTATCTTTCCTTTACCCCACTTGTTTCATTTTTCCTCTCCTAGTTTTATTTCTCGGGTAATTTTTTTTTCAATCTATTACTTTATTAGAGTTTACAAACGTCCAAAACTAAAACAACATGAACTACGAACAACTAACCCACAAAAACGGCAATAGACAATATGGTGTGAAGCTCAGTTGTTGCGTGACGTCATTCTCCGTTTAGCCGACCTATTAACTGACTCTCATACATGTCAAATGTTATTTATTTTCAACATGCTAGAAGATGGAAATATTTCTTCATTCAATAAACTTTAACATGTTAAACTAAAGATTTTTAATACCCAGTAGTGAAATGAAACAGCCTTTTATTTATGCAATAAATTAAAATCACTACAAAATACAATATAAACATTTAAAGAAGATAGATTAAAAAAAACAAAAAAAAAAAACATTAACTTCTATCAATTTTCTTTCCATCTTTCTGTACCCTTTCCTGCATAGGCCTTCCCTTTGGACAGTAATAGTGAGCACTTCCCGGGGTGACCAGTCTTATTGGGAGGCGAGTTCTTTCCATTTCTCCTTCCAGGCATCCCTGTCCCTAGCAGCTCTCCACCAGAGGGGTCCTGCCATCCTCTTGAACATATCGCTCCACCTTTTCTTTTGACGTCCTCTTATTTTTTGAAGGTCGTATGGAGTCCATTTGTGGCAATTTTTGACCATCTGTCATCTTCGCATCGAAGGAGATGCCCTGCCCAATTCCATTTGCTCAATCTTGTCATCTTCAGCGTGTCAGTGAGCCCTGACCCAGTAGTAAAACGTTGTATATATTTTTATCCTTCCTATATCATGTGCGTCGTTTACTCACATTTCTCATTAAGTTAATTCCAAATATTTCACATCATATGCATAAAGTAATGGTAGATATATAATAATTTATTGATTGGAGAAGATGGTCGGAGAGAGGGGGGGGGCGGACCTCCACGAACAACATAAATAAATATATTTTTTATTTATGTTGTTCTTTGCTGATCGCACCCCACCGACCACCTTCTCCAATCAGTAATATACGGTCAACTATCTACACCTCATTATAATAATGATAATGATATTATAAAATGATAATTTATTATTATTTTGACCCATTTTATTACATCGTCAATGTTTGTTATTTTATAAAAATTTTTACTATTACAATATTGGCATTATACGTTACCTTCTTCTGTTATTACTAAATACTTTCCTAATTTTATGTTATCTTGCATTCTATTATCGCCTTTATCTGGTTTTCTTTTTAGATTTCTCAAGTTTTGGCACGGATGAAGCAGTGAAATTTAGGCAAAACCATCGGCAAACAAAATAATGTAAAATCATTTTTGTTTTGTCTCCACTAGCCGCAACTCCGACTATCTTCTCCTAATAAATTCTTAATATAATTTAATTAAAAAATAAATAATAAACCCATTATTGTTACAATCCGTTTTATGGGATTAAAAACATAAGTATTTCGTTAATGAAGTAGATATCAGTGAATATTAAATATCAACCTAGGACTTTTCCTTCATTATATAAATAACTTTACTTTAATGCAACAATGATAATTAATCTACTTAATAGGAATAAAGACATTTTATAATTTACTCGGGTTGGGGAAATAGGATTAATAGCAAATTTGAAATTAGAAGGCTTAAGTCTTAAAAAGCAGGATTTATTTTTTAATTAATTTTGTTTATCCCGTCTTTTAATTTTTAAATTTTACTTGAAATGAAGTTTAACATAATGGGTTACTGTTAATGATACATTAACTAAACAAATGTATAATATCTATATTAGTATTTGGTTATCACTACAGGCCGAATTGAAACAAAATGACAGCCAATTAAAAGTTTAACATGCCCATAACGAGGTCGTTTATGAAGATATGCAAAGTATTTTAAAATAATTATACCAATTATACAAAAGATTTAAAAAACTTTATTTATTGACTTTTACAACTGTATTTACATAAAAATACGTCTAGTAAATTTAGGTAGCAATCTAATTTCTATATTAGAAGGTCTCGAGTCTATCTTCTTTTTTAGGCCCCTCTGAGAATTGTCAGGAATGCAAAAGGAAACAATATTAGAAAATTATGGGTCTAGATGGTTAGGGAGTTTATTATGGAAGGACTACACAAAAATCTAACAAATTTTTATTTTATTTCTCATTCAATATTGTAGAAATATCAATGTATGTCAATTTTTAAAAATTATAATTGCTAAGTATAATACAGAAATTATACATGTTCACTTTTTTATTATTAATATTATTTTATTATTATAGAAACAATAAATGAATATATAATAATATACAGCGGTTTTGGATATCAATTACATAAGGCGAAACTGAAATAAAATTTATATAGCTGATATCGTTAATTAATAAAAGCTATAAAAACGGTAATTAATAAAATCAATTAAATGTATATTTAATTGGAATCATTAAACAATTAGAGAAATATTTCTCATAAATTACATAGTTTAATAGTCACTATAATAAGGCTCTTCTTTTATTTTAATATTTTTATTTTTTTACATAACGTTTGGGCTTCCTGTTCAACAGTAAGGTAGGACACTTATCTGTGCATAAACATTTGTTGGATAATTTATTTCAGTGATTGCCTGGTTTGTATGCCCTGCTTCGGTCAAAACTAAGCCAACTAATGATAACATTGCTTTATTAGACACTAAATTATCTTTGTAAAGTGTTGTAAGAAAACCAGTTTTCCTGGAACTAGGAAAATTTGTATTATGAGCAACATAGTGTCTTAGACCTCTAAAGAGAAGAAATTAATAGTTCAAATTTAATTCTAAATTTGAGGGAGTGGGGTAGATCAGTGATAGGGCACAGTGATGCAAATACAAGGACCCAGGTTGGAATCCAGCTATTTTCTGTTTCACTATACCCGTGAGTAAGCCCTGTGGGTTTAGAGGCCCTCCAAGGTCCACCAAGCTTCATAAAGTGGGAACACTTGATATGGTAAACATCTAGCAGTCGAAAGTGATCCTGACCAAATCACCTCCTTGCCCAACTGTTGGTCGAGTAACAGTACTTTTTTACGAAGTCTTACCCCCAAATTCTTCATAGGTTTTAGTGGTAAATTTTTTAATAAGTTAACACTTTCAGTGCCAGCTCCGATATATCGGCCCTCACCTTGTGCTTTACAATTCGCATTACAAGAGAGGTCAATTCCAAAATAAATTTATACTATGTTAAAAATATTCAAATTTCATTACGAGAGAATTAAGAAAAAAAATAGTTTTTCGACAAAACATAAAATAATAAATGAAGTATTATGCACAATTATATCACAGATATATTTACGTATAATATAAAATAATAATATAGTATAAAATATGTTATATTTATATTATATATATTATATCACAAATATATTTACGATAACATAATTTTGTTTAAGCAATGTTATAGGAGAGAGAAATACTTTATTCATATATGCTGCCTAAATACATGCATACTTATCAATCCGTAATCGGACATATTTACATTACATATTCATGGTATAATCATAAAAAAAGATATACAATAATAGGATATAATAAACAATTTTTTTTTCACCACTGCAGTTTCCTTTTACAATCCATTTCGGTCTGTACAACCAACACAAATGTTTCACTCACTCCCATTTTTCCCTCTCATTTCTGCTCAATTATTCAATTCACCCTATCAACAAATTCGCTCTCCGGAATTCACCCTCCTAGATCCTCTTCAGTGACCCGCTAAAAAAATTCAATATAATACGGTAATGTGAGATCAGACCATCATTCATAGTCACAGCAGTAGATCAGTCTATCAAGAACAAACAACTAGATATATTTTACTAGAATAAGAATAACATATAGATTAAGAGGAAAATATAATAAAAAAAAACCGGTTACAGGAAATACTTGAATGGATAAATACGTTTTAAAAACTCTACTCATTTCAGAAGAGATAATTCGTTCGGGGCTTACCATGTACCTTGGAGTTAATCTTTATTTTTGTATAATATTATTTATTTTGTTACAAAATATATTGGAAATACTAAGTATATACTTTTAATAAATGTTCTATATAAGTTATGAAGTTTTTTAAGTGCAAATGTGTTTACGAAGAGAGAACTTGATTTTTATTTACTTAATGATATTAAAACCTTTTTTTTTTTTTTTATCACGTATTGGCCACTAAGGACCACGTGAATATCAATGGTTACTCTTCTTTGGGAGTCTTCATTTTCTTTCTTACCATCGCAGTTTCATGATCCTCGGCTGCTTTTCTTTTCTTTCTTCGGCCCACTTCGTTCCCCTTTTTTGCCTCTTCCAATATTTGAGAAATTTTTCAATGTTTTCCTATACGTATCTCAATATAGACAGTCGATATCTGAAATTTTAAGTCTCTATAATTCTTCTCACATTTCTTATTTATATTCCTCTATAAAAATTTTCTTATTCAATCTTACTTCCTTCAACATTTTCATGTGCCCATAGAACATCAGCCTTCTGATTCTCATCTCGGTTTCCAGGTCTTTGATTTTTCTGTAGATCTCTTCGCTAGATCTTAGCCTGTAACCTTCTTGTGTTTTCCTGGGCCCATCGATTTTTCTTAAGATACTCCTTTCTATTTTCAGAAGCTTTTCCAAGTTGGGTAGGGATGTGGTCTCTACCCCGTATAAAATGACAGGCCTTATCACAACGTTGTAATACCTTTATTATTTATATAATTTTCGATAAATATAAAAAAAAATTAGTGTCATTGTTGTATTACCTATTTCGCCCTTAATACAATGCTTTTTAAAATACGTAAATATTGTTTTTAGTTTGGCTTTTATGAGCCTTTTTCTAAATCCTAGTAAAATCATGCGATTGGGCTGGTTATCTTCGCATAGCCTGCGATTGGGCTGGTTATCTTCGCATAGCCTGCGATTGGGCTGGTTATCTTCGCATAGCCTGCGATTGGGCTGGTTATCTTCGCATAGCCTGCGATTGGGCTGGTTATCTTCGCATAGCCTGCGATTGGGCTGGTTATCTTCGCATAGCCTGCGATTGGGCTGTTTATCTTCGCATAGCCACCTATTTTCGCCCGACACTAAAAGGGTTAATGAGTATATATATATTTTTAAATATTGTATTTTAATATAATTAAATATATATTTATTTTGCAGTGCAGTAATAGCAATACCTGCTGCTACTACCCTAGTATCCTCTGCCTTCCTGACGCAAGAAACGGAACTTCCTGCCTCTCCATCTTCGACGTGGTCAACTTGAGCCCTACGGTGACAGGAACCAACATCGTCGGCTCCCTTACCTCGGCCATCGGCAACTCCACTTCGGGAATAGGAGCCATCCAGGAGGTCGTAGAAGTGAATGGCAATACTGTCTACAACCTCACGGAGATCATAACGCCAACCCCGACACCGGGCGTGGGATCGACACCACCCAGTCTCGGGTAGGGAGTTCCTATGCTACTGTAGTTAGTCTCAACAGTTTTCAATACTTTGTAATAATAAAATATTATGAAATCCCAAAAATCAACTTCACGCTTATTTACTTTTTTTCCTCAAAATCCCTTTTGTTCAAAAGCATGTCTCTTCCTTGTTCTGAACTCCAGGATGCAATAAAATATGTATTGAAGGACCATGAAAATAAAAAAAAAATGATGAAGATGATTACATTTTAAATGATTTTAAAAAATCTTTTGTATTGGACTATTGATTTCAAAACTAGAGCATTTAGAAAATTTCGCCTATTTTTTTAAAGTTTTGTTGTAAAATTTGGGTAGATTCTCATAGAATTTTATTTACTATGTACTTTCCTTCCTAAGAAAAACAAAATAATACAAATTAAACAAGAAAAGATAAATTGAATTGTACAAAAGTAAAGAAAAAAAATGTTTAGGGCAGAATGTGTATGGTTGAATGCCAAGCGCACATGCCATTTGTAAAAATGGTTGAATGCCAAGCGCTACAGATTCTGGTAATGTTAATATACTGGGTATGAAGCAAACGGTATAAGCTAAGCTCTGTTATAATTTGGTTTACGCTATGGCTCAATTTTTCAATTTCATGAGTAACAATAAAAAAAAATTAACGGATTCTTATCGACAATGTGGTGGGAGAAGGAAGTACTTCCTACATTCACTCCAACAGTGGAACAAAGGTGTACCAATGAACCAATCAGAGAGATTCTTCAACAAATGTTATCATTCCAGAACCTTCCATGAGGGTTTTTTTTTAAGGCAATCCAAGTTTATCTTTTCAAATATACAACAATAAAAAAAAAGTAATACTGTACTAAATATGAATAATAAAATTATAATCCATAAAAATTTGTTTAGGTAGAATGTACGTACATATAATATACATATACGAACTAATTCATATAACAAAATATAATACTAATATAACAATAAATATATAAAGAATATTCGATTCGTAAAGTTTCATTTATACAAATGTAAGTTACCCTGGATACTGTTTCCAAATATACTGGAATTAAATCGATAGTGGTTTCGAAAGGAAGGTGGAAGAGAGGACTCCCAAAGAGATTGTTATAATTCTCTTCTCGAAGAGGCTTCAGTTTCGGGAGATGTTTCCTTTGAGCCGGGCCAAATGGCTGGCATTGTTCACAAACAGATTCCGACACTTTTCCCAGCTTGAAGTTGGTATAATTACCTTCTGGAATTTAACCCGCAAGGAATTATACAAGTTACAATTATAATTTATGCTTTGGTATATAATTATATATATTTAACTATCAATTTTTTTTAGTCGTAGTGGGTAGTTCAATGGTAAGGCATTGTGCTATAAACTCCGGGTTTGAATCCATCTGTGGCAGATAAATATTTTCTGTTTCACTGTAGCCGTGAGGCAGTCCTGTGGATTCGGAAGTCCTCCAGGGTTTGGGTACCCTTATGTGGTTAAAAATCTGGCGGTCGAGTATGATTTTGACCTAATCACGTCCTTGGACATCCGTTGGTATAGTGACAGTACTTCCTTACGAAGTACTACACCGGTACAGACTTAATTTTTTTTTATTCATAATTGTATTGAACTTTGAAAAAAAAATTAATATGAACTTTTGTATAAAGGGAATATTCATTGTAGCACTCTAAAACAGTATCATGTTAAAATGGTTTCAAATCCATCTCCTTTTCAGACACCTTGAAGGATTATCAGGAATCGAAAATGAAGCAAGGTTAGAAACAAATGGGTTTTGGTAGTTAGGGAGTTTATCATGCAAGCGTTGATACTTGGTTGTTGCCAAATCAGCAACAATAAGAGCGTTGAGATCATTATGAATTATTTAAATAAAATGAATTATATCTAATTGAGTCTCAAACAATTAAATTGTCATTGATGACGTAATAAAATGTATTAATTAAGAACTTTTTATCACACCCTAAACGACAATCTTAACTATAAATTCACACCTAACACACAACAATAAAAATTGGTTTGCAGGCTATTCTGCCAACATCTAATAAAATTAGTCAAATGCACATTTCTTTTTTCACTTTTACATTTAAATTTACAGCTTTTAATTATAAATTATCTTAATATTATTATCTCCTTCCATAATAAATTCCCTAACCACTCAAACCCACTCGTTTCTAACCTTGCTTCCTCTTCCATTCCTGGCAATCCTCCGAGGCGCCTGAAAAGAAGATGGCTTAGTGGCCTTATATTGTAAGCTGTTTTTAGGGTTCTACTACTGGGTAGTTTCTCTACATGCTGCATTAAGTCATTATGATCAAATTTACTTGTATTTTTTATACAGTTGTAAATATCAATAAATAAATAAAAAAAATTATTATCACTCACGTTTAAAAAATATTCGTTTATAATAAATAAAATTTTTAATAATATTGTAAAAAAAACTGTATCCTTGTATCTCATATTCTAGCAAATTGGCTCTACTAAATGTTATATTAGGCTTTTTAGTATTGCTATTAGTTTTAATTATTCGGGGCCCCCAAAAGAAAATTATTTTTATTTTAAACTTTTAAAACAGCCAACATTCTTTATTCACCCTCAGTATACTTGGCAGACTCATTTATTTTGACTAGTAATTATACACATTTTTAACTAATAACTAATAAATCAAAATAAAATTTGTGTATGTATGTATACTTACAGGATGTCACAATATATATTTCTCCTATCTTTAACAATTTTTCAACTTTATATTTTATTTTCACTTTTTTTAATTTTTTTTTTTAGTTTTCTAATTTCTCCAGTTCTTCTCGACTACCCCTAACTCTATTTCTATTCGAATGTGGGTTTTGGTAGTAAATAAGATTTTAAGACGAATTAATATTACTTTTTGGAATGGAAATGTCCTGAAGAACAAATACACTAGGTATTGTTTATAAGGTTTGACGATTTGCAAGAAAATGATTCAAAAATTCGAAAAAATTTGTTTTATAAATTCATTTCCCGTTATCTGATATCTGTTATCATCTAAAGTATTCAATTGAACATAAATTTGCTAAACTAAATTGATTAATAATTGTTCGGACAATAATTTTGATTTATGAAAAACTTTATTTCAGAAACCATTAGACGTACCGATAACTGCCAGCGCTTAAATTAAAGCTAGTTAAATTTACTACAAAACAGTAATTAATATTTATCTTTGTAGGAGTAGTAGTTTTTATGATATTTGACAAAATAAACTCACAAAATGTTAATTTCTAGTTGTTCGTATAAAATGTTGGATTTTTGAAAAAAATATATCTCTAGATCCATAAGACGCACTATATCTGCCAAAACTCAAAATAAAGGAAATTTAACTTACTATAAAGTAGTTTATGACACTTATCTTCGTAGGGATAGTAGTTTTTACGATATTCACATATGAATATAAATTTGGCAAATGAAAATTTTTCCGAACAACTATAAATCAATTTCTTTTAGGAAATTTCATGTAAACTATTACTCCTACGAAGATAAACATCATAATCTTCTATATAGCCCATTAAACTAGCTTTAATTTCAGTGCTAATAGACATCTGTACATCTAATGGTTTTTGAAATATAAAATTTTCAAAATAAATTCACTACCTACTGATCTTTTAGTACGTCCTATACATATTTTTATGAAATGTTTTTTTTTTTAAAAAAAGCTATATCTCGAAAACTATTTTACGTAAATGATTCTATTAGAGCTATTATTTTAGTAAATTTACACTTTTTTAAATGATATTCTCTTCGGTTTTCTTATGTTTTTCTTACTTTTTAAGATATAGAGCTCCGAATGAAAAATTAGTTTTTTTTATGGCTTTGAAACAGACGCCATTTTTTATTCCCCCCTACCCTACCTACTTGGCAGACTCATCAATTTTTACAATTAATTATACATAGTTTTCAATTAAGTAATCAAAAATTGGGGTGAAATAACCCCATAACTGACTTTTTTTTCCTCTTGGGCTCTTGTACTATAATTGGTGACAGCTCAGACCACGACACTTGGGATCCTCGGGCAATCATGAACTTAAATTTACAATACCTCGATAAAATATCGATAAGAAGCATTACACGAATCACGAAAACGTGAAAATATTCTTCTCTCAACAGATGCAAAAAGAAATTTCGTGTTGAAAACAAAAACCGTTCAAGCTTAAAGTTCTAATAAAAAGTAAATTTTACTCCAAAACAAAGAAGAGATTTCCTCAAGACAAACAGTCAGTAAATGTAAGAATTGGAAAATGGCCTATTCTTTTAAGACCAATCAGCCGAAAACTGTTACTCGAAAGCTTTCAGTTTAGAAAAACAAACAAGAACCTTAGAAAGTAGAAGATGAAAAAATAAAAGTCGCGCATGAATTACCAGCTGATCGAGCAGAACAATTGACCTCTGATGAAAATCTTCTGTAGAGCTCTTTTTACCTCGGAAGTGGCTCTATCTAGGGTCGAGAAAGTTTAAAACAGCAGTCGAAGCTATAATTCGACCCATGCTACTCTTTGGTTAATTTAGGAACATAAAAAAAAATGGAGATGAAAAATAAAATTTCACGAAAATGATGTAATTAAAAAAAGCTTATTTGAATTACAAAACGTTATATTGCCCAACTTCGTGGGTTGCCACATGCACAGCATACTTATGAATAGTGAAGCACAATTTTTTTTTATGATCCTATTATTATAAATAGTCAGCAATTTTTTTTTAATTTAATAAAAATGTCTGCATTACTAAAATTATACATGATTCATTTTTTCCCTTTCCATTACTTATTATTTCTTCCCTTAAACATTTCAATTTTTTTTCCATCTTTTTATCGTTCTTTAAATATGTTCTTTAAATTATTATTTAAGTTGTTATTTCAAATCTATGAAATTTTCTCTCTTTTTTTCCCATCACATATAACAGTAAATTTTAGTTAAAATTATATAAAGATTTAAAATATAGTAAAAAAATATATACATACATAAAACATTGGAAACAAAACGTATATATATATTAATCATCGGGGCTAAACAAATACCAGAACACAAATAGAAATAAAATTAAACCAAGATATGACTAAACATGATTTTAAAAAGTGATAATTTATTTAACATGAATAAAGATTTAGACATTTTTATATTAATGCTCACATATTTAGCCACACTTTAGTTTACTTTTGTTTCATGTTTTCTATTCTGTTACTTTTTACATTATTGTAGTTTGAATATTTTTTAGCCTTCATGAATCCCTGCAATGTGGGACGAAACGTTTGTTCAGAATAAATATTTTATTTACTTTTTGAGTTATTTTGCCCGCACTCAAAATATCCATTTTTTTCCCGGAAATTCCAATATTTTGTAACTTTTTTTTTTTTGATCTTTTTTCGGGTCTCAGGAGCGATGAATTTAGACAAACAAGGTATCAAATTGAAAGGGAATCTCATAGAAAAGTCCTGCAATGAGGGTCGAAACGTTGGAAACATAAAAATAGTTTCTCCAATTCACTACAAAAAATTAGTATACACTACAATAATCAGACCAATTTGGACATATGGCATTGAGCTTTGAGGCTCTACCAAACCATCAAATTCCTCCCGCATCCAATCCTTACAATCCAAACTCCTACGTAAAATCCTTGATGCTCCTTATTACGTTACAAATAAACTCATCCACAAAGACCTTAACATCCCATTCGT
>NW_027106340.1:591404-608352 GCF_000696795.3 Halyomorpha halys | reverse complement strand
AAACCTTCGAATTCATTTCGTATTCAATCCTTACAATCCAAACTCCTACGTAAAATCCTTGATGCTCCTTATTACGTTACAAATAAACTCATCCACAAAGACCTTAACATCCCATTCGTTGCAGATTTGGCCAAAAACAGATATGCGTCTTTTCATTCTAAACATTTTAACCATCCTAACCCATTAATTCTTAATCTTTCATCCTTAAAAATACCTGAAAATCCTCCGAGGCGTCTGAACAGAAGATGGCCACGGGACCTTCTAATTTAAATTAATGTTTGAAGAACCATCAATGGGTGGTTCCTTCCCAAGATTTTCAAGTGTATATGAAACACACAACATATTTGCTTATTGTATTTATTATTTGTACGGTTGTAAATCACATTAAATAAATAATTAAAAAATAACCGCACCCGTTTAATATTAAACACGATCATTTAGCGATCATCGCGACTCATCGCGTTACTTTGACCGCACTCATAATATCCTCCTTTTATAGGTTACAAAATGTTGTATGTGTTTTTTATACAAAATTTAAAAAATCGACCTTTAATAAAATAAAATAAACAAATGTTCACTTTTTATTTAAACAAAAGAAGATAGTAAATTATATATTTAATCCATCCATCGTGTAAATAAAAACTAAAAGAATATAATTATGTTGACTTAATAGCAACTATTTAAGGTGGGCTACGAGGTAGCTGAAAAATATCCCTACAATATGCGAGAGTAAGACAGCAAATCCCTATACAATCTTCTTCCAAGGAGGTCAACGGCACGCTTGGGACTGCAACTCCCACAACTTCGCGGCGTTCTCCCCTCCTGCAAGAACTGTCATATATTTCTATAATGCTTCATGGAAGAATAACTTGAAGATACTTAGTAAACAGGAAATTGATTCTTAGTGGGAGAAAGTAAATAAATATATAGAGAAATACTTTATGTCACATGCTATGCGACCACAGAGTTGCTACACGCCACAGCATACTAATCTATCTATCATTATATATAATATAACTCAATTTTTATTGATGTATTAGTCATTGACCGTGTAAATTATATAAATAGATAGTAGATAGTAGTAGGTGCGGTCAGTAAATAAACAAATAAGGAAACTTTATTTTTTAGTTCCAACGTTTCGGCCAGAATTACAGGTCTACATCAGGATTAAGTAAAAATCAAGATAGCAACAATAAATACAAAGTAAAATATGGAAATACAACAAGTTGTGGTTGTACTGTTGTAAGTTGGTATCCTTAATTGAGGAAAAATCACCTTCATGCACAACCGACTTGTTCCCCCATCATTACCAGTACCTCCATAAGTTATATTAAAAAAAATCATATTTAAACCTTAAATCAATCTATGAAAAAAGTAATAAAATAAATAAGTAGTGCATTGATTTATATTTGAATAATTATTCAGAATAATCCTGTCTTTCGCGAATACTTTTTTAAATATAAAATAATTTATTAAAACATTGAAAACAGAAGAAGCCCTATAAAGATGGGCAATAAATTAAGCGTTAAGAATAAATATAAAGCTTGAAATGGCTTGCCTAAATTATTCCTTAGCCTCTCTTGCCTTATTCACACTTGAATTATTCACAGTTTTTTCTTCTACTTCTTCTTCTCCTCTTCGAGGGTTCTCCAGATTGGTCTCTGCTGTGGGGGGAAGAACAATTATCGTCTTTGGGGGATTTCCGGTCGGAAGCAGTTTACCTCCATTCAGAAGCTCCTTTATAAACAGTGGACTTAGGGCCCTCTTAATGGATGGGGCAACAGAATTTTAAATTCGTTTCCCTCCTTTCCTTTTTTCCACTCGTAAATTTCCCATTATAATTGCGGGAAGGAAATTAGCCCTGCTGGCGAGAAAATTATAGGGAATATTAAAAAAACTATGTCATTGAAATCATCGTAGAAGATAATATTGATGTTGAATCCACAAATTAAATCACCTATTTTCATCTTTTACTCTCAACAAACACACACATGTACACATAAAACCATCTAAACACTACTACATAATATTTCATTTAACAACCAAATTTTATAACACCGTGGAAGAAACTACACATACTTTTCGACTGTACCATGTACGAATAACAAAAGTTTGATCTCATAAAAATCTATGTTATGTTTGGAGATAAAAGGTTACTTCCGAAAATAAAATCTTTAAAAAGAAAGAAAAAGAGTTGACGTACGTCTTCTTTAAGATCGATCTCCAAAGGTATCATACAAGTACAAATAGTAATCATTAAGTGTAGTGCGTTTAATGTTTAAATGTGAAAAGCCAAGACAACAATAGACTGAGTTCTTCTTATTCTGGAACTGACTGTTTGTATTTGACATTCATTTTTTATTTAATTTTATGTACAATTACATTAATTAATTTATTCCAGCTCAGTAAAATGTGAATATATATAAATAATTTCTCGTGTATCTTGTAATTATTATATAAATATTACATTATATACCAATTCTGTGATATAAATTTTTTTATAGGTACTAAGTTTGTCATAAGTGAATAAAATTAGCCCATCCATTTTAGTCATTAACGATTATCGAATAAAAAACATTACAGTATGAAAACTTCTAAATATGAATTAAAATGTGACCAATTACAAATTTGGGTTTTTTAATTGAATATATAAACAAAAATAGAGAATAGTAAAAAAAAGAAGTTAAAAGTGAATTTAACTATTTTCTTCTAAAATAGTATTATTTGATTCCTTTTCTTTTATTTAAGTTTCATTTGAAAAGCTATAGTAGTTAAGAGAAAATAAACTTTCTTTAGAATATATGATGAGAAGATGTTTGGGAGTGCGGTCAGTAAAAAACACTAACAAGTTAAAAGAACTTATTTAATTGTGCCAACGTTTCGGCTAGAGTTTTTTTTTGCCTTCTACAGGGCTAAGAATAAAAAGCAAGATAACGAATGAATACAAAAAATAAAATATAAACAGAATGACATAAAGTAAATAATTATACAGAAAAAAGTGAAAAATAAAACGTTTAATTAAATATGTAAGTACAATAACATAATAAAGAAAAGAAAACTTTAAAATTATATATTGCAAAGAAACGTAGAAATATGACTATATTAATTTAAAAATTAAAGTTTTGGAAAGAAAAAAAATTAAATAATAAAAAGAAAATTTAATAAACAAAAGAAAATGTTCGTAACTGATGAAATATGTAAGTATAATACTAGAACAAAGAAACAAAATTGATGTTAGACAAAAGAAGAGAATAGAAACCATGACAATTATAATATGAGGTAAATATAATTAATGACGTGAGTAAGGAAATATAAGAAGATAATATAGAAAGAGAAGGGAGTAAAAGAAAGATAGGAAAAGAGAATAAGACAAATAACTCACCTACTCATAGGAGATCACAAATTTAAGTGAGCTAGTGGCGCGAGCCGTAAGACTCTGAATTAAAAAATACGTTTGGAAGACGTAATACGACGAAATTACCCGAAGGCAAGAATACGTAACAAGTTATTTAGATGGATAAAAATAAGAAATAGAAGATATTGAAAAACATTTACGTAGGTGAAGACCAATGATTATAAAAAATATGTTATAAAGTTGACTAAATAACCGAAAGGTAACAATACGTTACAAGTTGTTTGGATGGGTAAAAATAGGAAGAAATAAAAGACATTGAAAAACTTTTATTTGAAAGAAGAAATATTATTTCCTCTATTATATAATAATATATAATATCAATTCTAAAAAAATATTTCTTTAGAATATTATCAATATTCTATATTATTTGTACAATGTTTTGAGTTTCCCCATTTTCAAGTACAGGAATTCATCATTTGTTAAGTACATAAATTTCTTTTTAAAATTTTAATTAAGTGACAATATGGTAAAATTTCAAACAGAAATTGATGTACTTAACAAATGCGCAATGTTAGTTGTTTTTGTTGTCTGGGGCTTAAGGGCGTAAAACCCTGAGGTCATCAACGCCCATGTTTCGTGCTTTATATTTTATTTCTATAATTCTATTTCACTTTAAATAATTTCGAAAAACATTTTTAAATAATTACTTCTGTTGGTATTTTTTATTACGTATAACAGATTTTCTGGTATAAATCTTATTTAAAAGGGCATTCCTTTTTAAGAAAATTAACAACATTTCCACGTTCTTCTGGTCATCATTCAGAGCATCCGATACACTCGGTCCCACTCCCAATCTACTCAAGTTCGCAGAATAAAAATGACATTTCTCAAATATCTGACTGACCGTAAGTACACTGTTGCAGTATTGACATTTTGGCGGTGGCTGCTTACTGATCAGATATCTATGAGTTAAACTCGTGTGACCTATTCTCAATCTGGCAATAGCTACATCCTCCCTGCGATTGGAACGGTATGATGTGGTCCATGGTTTAGTGGTTTTTTTTTTTTTAGCAATGTAAGTACTTGAGGAAGAAGAAACCGAAACGTTGTACAAAAAAATACAGGATATTGATAATATTGTAAAGGCAGTTTATTTTTACTTAACATCTTAATAAAAAAGAACAAACAACTTTCTAGGAAAGAAAATCCAGAATTTTTTAGTTCCGTTTTACATCGCACAAAAAAAATTTCAAATTATATCATAAAAACCAAGGTGGTACTAAACTATACTAAACTTCTGAACATCAGTGTATAAGAAAATAATACAAAAAAAAAAAATTCAATTCAAACAACAGGTTGAATTCAAATTATCAGTTTAAAAAAATATATGGAGAAAATAATTCGACTAATAATAAATTAAATTTGACTCGTTAACCTAATTTTAAATTAATCCTTTTACGAAATTATTTCAAAATGATCTCAAGCTGTAAATTGTACTAACGTTGTTAATAATTAAAATGTTGACTCGAAGAGGGCCCGACTAACTAGGGCCCCCCCCCCCTCCAAACACTGTTACTCTAAAGGAGGAGATATTACAAAGTTGCTGTTCCCACTAAACTAAGTTTATCTCTCCCCCCCCTACTAAATTTCCTAAAGAAGTTAAAGCTTTTAGTCCGCCACTCATCCAGGTAACTACCGTGTATATCTTAAGTATCATCAATTCTTGTAACATTATCCGAATTTTTTTTTAAGAGTAGTTGAATGTCAGTGTTCAGTGTATAGTAATATGATATTAAATACAAAAAATTTTAATGTATTTGTTACATTAATATAAAATATATTTGATACATTAATACTTGGTACAATAAGAAAAAATGATAAAATTCATTCAAAGGCGAATTCCTTAATCAATCATATACTAACTTCTATGATTTTTTGGTTAAAGATATTTTTGATAGCCATTCACTAACTTTTCAGAGATGGACAAACACTATGAAATAGGAATAAATGTTCAATATGTTAAAAAAAAAAGTATTTTAAAAAATGATTATAATAAATTTAACAAAAATTTAATAGTACAAGAGCCCAAGAGAAGAAAAAAGCCAGTCATCTCACCCAAATTTTTGATTACTTTAATGAAAACTACGTATAATTACTAGTCAAAATTGATGAGTCTGCCAAGTATAGGTAGAGGGAATAAAAAATGGTGGATGTTTCAAAACCTTAATTTTTCATTCGGTGACCTATATCTTATAAAGTAGGAACAACACAAGAAAACCTAAGAGAACGTCGTTTAAAGAAGAGTAAATTTGCTAAAATATGAACCCTAATAGAGTTATTTACGTTAAATAGTTATCGAGATATAGCATTTTAAAAAGCAACATTTCATAAAAATGTTGTATGGGACGTACTGAAAGAACTACAGAACACTAGTTCAGTAGAATTTATTTTGAAAATTTATATCTCAAAAACCATTTGACGTACAAATGTCTATTAGCACTCAAATTAAAGCTAGTTTAATTAAAAATTGAAAGAACTTAATCTTAACTATTTATAAATACATATATAGAAAAATAAGAATATGCATATAAAAAAATATATATTTGTAAGCATAAAAAGTTCTCTAAAAAGAAAAAAAAGGAGTAGAAAACTTCAACTTGGAGAGGAGTTGGAGTTAAGGATAGTCTATTAAGCCTGCCTATTGCTTTTGTTTAATCACCTGAGTTGAATTAGCTTTTTTAGTAATGTGAATTAATGCCATCTACTTCAATTCAATGCCACCTACCTTCTTTAATTAAATATTTTTAATTAGATATTTTAGGTAAAATGAATGTTTAAATTTCTTTTGAATCAACAAATCAATAGAACAGGAATAGGATTGACTTCTATTTAAACACCCCACAGACGTTAGTGTCTGGATAATTTTTTATTTAAAAAAAAAAAACAGTAAAAAAAAACAATGTAATTTCATTCTACTATCTGTAAATTTGTAAACGCTCGCCAGATAAAAATCTCATTGTTTGAGCCATGTAATTATTCTTAGGGGACATATGTCCCAGAATAAAGTTATTTTTTCATTTCATTTCATAAGCTAAACTTTCACACAAATTCCACTTTTCACTCACTTGTTGTAATTAATTACTTAAATCAAAACTGAAGTAAACAATAACATGAGGGTCTGGAAGGAAGGTTATAAACATAAAGGCTTATACAACAAGTTGCTGATAAAATCCGCTAGGGACTCTTATACATTTAACGTTTAACATGACTTCAAATAGGGCTGCTCACAATCCTATAGTTATAACATTTAACATGGTAAAACATATAACATTTAACACAACATCACGAATACCCCTAGTATATGTCCAATCAAAAAAGTGACATGAATTCCTGTTAAAATCTTATTTACAGTCAAAATCAGCAAGCAAAATTGCCTCATTCGATTTGAAATCCCAGAGTAAGGTATAGTGGAATAGAACTGGAGAAAACAGAAAATTGAAAAAAAAAAACTCAAAAGACCGACCACCTACAACTATTATGACATAGTAAAAATCAAATATAAAAATAAAAAATTGTTGATTCCGACTATTACAAGATTTACTAGACAAACGGTCTAAATTGCTAAACCATTACAAAAGACTGATCTACATGACTGTTATAAGGCCTATCTGGACATATGGAGTTGAGCTTTGGGGCTCCTCTAAACCTTCGAATTCATTTCGTATTCAATCCTTACAACCCAAAATCCTACGTAAAATCCTCAATGCTCCTTACTTTGTCACAAATAAAATCGTACATAATGACCTCTATGTCCCATATGTTGCCGATTTGGCCAAAACCAGATACCATTCCTTCCATGGAAAACTTCTCAACCACCCAAATCCACTTGTTTCTAACCTGGCCTTCATTACCTAATATTCCTCTTAGGCGTCTGAAAAGAAGATGGCCTCGGAATCTTCTCCTCTAGAAATGTTACTGGAGTTTTATCAATGGGTAGATTTTCAGCATGTTTGTATCATGTCACTATCTCACCTACAGCAAATTTACTTGTTGTATATATGTTATACGGTTGTAAATAACAATAAATAAATGATTAAAAAAAATATATTGTTGAAGGTAAGGGAAGTCAATATATATAGTCAACATGACATCCAGTAAATAAGCATGCGCACACAAATTTTATTTTGATTTATTAGTAATTGTTTTGAGCAAGGATAAAATTTAACAACCTGTGATCACCACCGAGGCAGATCCTTACAGCTTTCAAAACTGGTTCTGATAAAGGGCTTTCTCGTTGGCTATCGGTAGAAAGTTATAGGAGAAGGCACACCGCGCCTGGGCAACCTTTCAGGTAGATTTCTCAATATTTATTCAAATAAATTATTCATAATACAAAATTTATGAGAAAATAATTGCAAAGGTAAAATAAGGAAATACTTGTTATTTTTCAATGGCAAAATTACATTTCTGCCTCCTCCTATTCAAAAAGCTAAAAGGTAGGATTAATCTTCCTACCTCAAGGATACGAAACCTGAGACAATTAGGATTGTCTTAATTTTTTTTTCTCAAAATAAAACCAAAAATTGTTAAAGCAACAGGAGAATTTATAATTGAGTGAACTACATTGAGCAAATATAATTGAGATGACAGAAGTACTTCGCATAAAATGGACGAGTTAAGTAGTACGACTTAATAACTAACGAATCTCAAAAAAGCTCTGACCCAGCAAGTAAACGTTCAAAGGATAAACCGAAAAGTAGGAGAGAGGATTTCGTGTAGAGTAAGGTGGATTTAGGTTAAGGAGGTACACAGTTTGGTGAAAATGCCTAATTTCAGAAAAAAAAAAAAATATTAAATCATACTATCAATGTAACTAACGTTTCTCGGGATATGTCGAATATGAAAATACTATCGATTTATTTTAAGTTTTCTGATTTCTAACATGTTAGGACCTCTTTATGTTTTGAGATACCCAGAATTTGAAAATACAATCGATTTTAAAAGCGCGTATCGATTTGTTTTTACTTTTCTGATTTCTAACATGTTTAGGGTCACTTTATATGTTTTGAGATATGTAGAATCTAAAAATACTATCGATTTAAGTATCGCGTATCGATTTATTTTAACTACGATAAGAAATCAGAAAATTTAAAATAAATAGATACACGATCTTAAAATCGATAGTATTTACATATTCTGCATATCTCAAAACTTATAAAGTGACCCTAACATGTTCGGGATCAAAAAAGGTAAAATAAATCAATACGCGATCATAACATCAATAACATCTTAACATATCATATCTTAACATTTTAGAAATCAGAATAGTTCAAATAAATCGATAAGCGATCACAAAATCGATATCATTTTCATATTCTGCATTCCTCAAAAACGTATAAAGGGACCCTAACATGTTAGAAATCGGAAAAGTAAAAATAAATCGATACGAGATCTTAAAAAAATAAGTGAATAAAAAAAAATCAAATTGTTATTCGACTAATTTTTGATTCGATTGAAATAGTATTTTAAATGCTTGAAAAAGTTTGTCGGGGGGTGCGGTCAGCAAAGAACAACATAAATAAACAAAACCATATTTATTTAATTTATGCCGACGTTTCGACCTGAGTTTCAGGTCTTCATCAGGGGTTAAGGCGTAGAGGGAAGATTAGTAACGAATGTATTTTAAATATTCGAATAAAAAAGTATTTGGATTATTTAGTCGTATTTTTATTCGAATATAAATTTATTCGTCTCTCGTCAATCGAATATGAACTTCGAATAGAAAAATATTCGTCTCTTGTCAATCGAATAATTTTTGCCCAACTCTGCACTGCTGCTCAGAATATTTTAATATAATTTCACTATACATGAGACAGATTGTGAAGTAGTGAATGGTATCTTCTTTTTCTCCGGAATTACCGATATTGTAATATATACCAGTTTTTCGTTTCTATTAGAAAAATAAATATGAGCTTAAATGCTATTCTCAAATAGAATATTTTAATATATATCAAATTTAATATAATTAAATAAAAGGATAACAATTTTTTTAATAGAACATGGGTTTAATAAATGAAAAACCCTTCAGTCAAAGCACTTTCGAAAATGAAGAAAGCCAAACATGTAAAAGTGAGGGAAAGAAAAACATCAATCAAGTAATTGCCTGAAATCTTCATGAGCAAATTGAAATCGAAAATGTTCCCGAAAGAGAAGAGAGCCCATGACAAAATTTACTTTAAGGGTCTTGATATAATATTTGGTAGCAACAGCTCCACCGAAGAGCAAAGAAAGCCAACACTGGTTTGGAAAATGGAATTCCATAGCTTGTTAGCACAGATTATTTTAGGCTGTCATTCATGTTCAGTTATATATACTATTTACTTCAATAATTATATATTGAATATTTATATACATAAGCGGGTAGCTCAGTGGTAAGGCACGATTCTACTAATTCTAAGGATCCGGATTCGAATCCAGCAGTGACAAATATGTATTTATTCTGTTATTTTGACCGTGAGTCAGCCCTGTGGTTTCCCCCCAATCCCTCTGGGGTACACCCAGCCCCATAAATTGGGTAAATTATTTTCATTTCGTTAATTACCAATTTCTACATTAGTTTACATCTAGCCTTTTTATACTATCAGTTGTAAAAAATGTTCAAATACTGTGGGATTTAGAAATTGACTGATTGCAAAATGTTAGGACCATGAGCTGTGAAATGTGGCTAACCCTGTCGGTAGAGAACAAACCTCAAAACCACTGCCGGGGCATTCACTGACTCCGTACAGAAGTGGGACTTACTTCTGCACTACTTCCCATCATTCTATTTAATACTGCTTTAAATTAATTTTTTTTTCTAATTATTTATTTAATGTGATTTACAACTCTACAAATAATAAATACAATAAGTAAATATGTTGTATGTTTCATATATACTTGAAAATCTTGGGAAGGAACCACCCATTGGTGGTACTTCAAGCATTAATCTAAATTTCGAAGGTCCCGGGACCATCTTCGTTTCAGACGCCTCGGAGGATTATCAGAGATTGTTAAGGATGAAATATTAAGAACTAATGGATCAGGATGGGTAAGGAGTTAGGAATGAAAAGACACATATTTGTTTTGGGCCAAATCTGCAACGAATGAGATGTCAAGGTCTTTGTGGATGAATTTATTTGTAACGCAATAAGTAGCATAAAGGAGCATAGGATTTTGGATTGGATGCTGAACGAATTTGATGGTTTCGTGGAGCCCCAGAGCTCAATTCCATATGTTCAAATTGGTCTGATTATCGTAGCGTATACTAATTTTTTGTAGTGAATGGGAAGTTTAGAGCGTTTGTCAAGTAGATGTAGCAATCGGAATCTAGGAGCAGTTTCTTGTCGTTTCAGTCTTGTGTGTGGATTCCAAGTAAGTCTCTTGTCGAGATGGAGTCCTAAGTATCGAATCTGTTCAACAGGTGTTAGTTTAAAATCAAATTTAAACTATTTGAAATTCATTTTTTTTTTTTTCAGTATTGTAATATTTTTCTAAAAGTAAAATCAAAGTAACGGTATTGTCATATTTCGATCTATTTTTCACGGTGATTTATATTTTAGATGAAGACCTGTAGCTTGGTTCGAAATGTTGGCTATTATTTTTTTTTTCATACAAATACTAATAAAAACTCCTTAATTTGTCATTTCATGCTAATATAGAAACATATTATTAAATAAAAAACTTTTTATAATATCAACTATTATGGATTTTCAAGGAGAATAATTATTAAATAAAAAAACGTTTTATAATATTAACTATTATACATTTTTTAAGGAGAATAATTACCTTACTGAAGGTTATCTTTCATTATGATAACAACCAAATAGAAAAATGTATATAAATTGGTATTATAAAACATTTTTTATTTAATAATTGACAATAATATGTTTCTATATTGGCATGTAATAACAAATTAAGGAGTTAATTATACATTATATATAAAATAGTTAATCAGGTAAATAGTTTATGAATATTTTGATGAATAATGTGATATGGTAGTAATATTGTAACCATATTTGTTGAATTTGGTTTTCTAGCAACCTGAAGATGGGGGATAACCCCGAAACGTCGTTGTGTATGTGAAATAAATTTTTATATTTAAATAAGGAAGATTGTGTCATTCACCAATTTCTTATTAGGTCTAGAAACTCTTCCAGTAGAAGTTCATCAATTTAAGAAAACTATTTATTGTTAAACAACATTTCGCCCCTCATTGCAAGGCTTCGTCAGACTGAATCATTTGGTAACGAAACTTCATTCTTATGAGTCCTTACGAAGCCCTGCAAAGTGGGACGAAGCGTAGGTTTACAATAACTAGTTTCCTTTTACTATTTTGATAGATTTATTGACCGCCACCCGGACTATCTTCCTACAATAAAACTAAAGTCAATAAGCATCATTGTATACTTGAATGTGAGTATGTCTATATTCATATTGAGAAATAAGAAAGAAGAAGTAATTTGCCATTGTGGACACGTAGGGTTTCCATCATTGGAAGAGAGATAAAGCCTATAGCCGACGGAACACTAGCGCTAATGACCTACCCTTCACAGCGGACTATTTATCAAGCCTTTATCACTAGTTGGCGCGACAATTCGCCCTTTCTACTTCCAACAGTCACAAAGTCCAAAGGGAATTAATCAAACTCACTGCTCAGCTGCCGCAGTCTGCAAGTGCTTAACTTGGATTTGCTCTTCAAGTACTTCAGTGTTTCCAGAATAATAAATAGATAAAACAAAATTTAAAGCGTACAAAAATGTATTTAAAAAAAAAGACATGAATACACATACTATATATCATAAATATGTTTTATAAGTGTCTTGTTTGTCAAAATCAATTATTAATTAATTACACGGTAAATACTACGCCCCACCATATCAGGGATAAGGTTTTTGTTTTTTCAATACTGCAAAGAATTTATTTGCTCGAACAAAATGCTACAGAATACAACAACCATGTCAGAATAAAAAAAAAACAACAGTATATTGGAAGACGATAGCATTTTGTTCGAGTAAATAAATTCATTGAAGTATTGCAAAAAACCAAAACAATATCCATGATATGATGAGCTGGCTGATTGTTAACCGTATGAAGTAGATTGTAGATAGTCCGGGTGGCGATCAATAAAGGTATCAAAATAGTAAAAGAAAACTATCTATTGTTAACCTACGTTTCGTCCTCTTTCCAAGGCTTCGCCTGGGCTAAATGAAAAATACGAGATACGAACTTTTAAGAATTATCGAAACATGTTTACTAAAACAGTATTAATTTGTTTCCAATCTACCTACATGAAAATATTTCCTGATATTGTTTTATTATTTTTTTTCATATACTTTATAAACCTAACAATTGTTTTGAAATGTTTTTAATTAATGTTTTCTTAATTATTAAATGTTTGTATCTTGTTTTTTCATTTAGCTCTGCAAAGAGGGGCAAAACGTTAGTTAACAAGAAATAGTTCTCTTTTACTATTTGGATAGCTTTATTGACGGCCGCCCGGACAATCTTTCTATAATCTACTTCATACGGTCAACAATCAGTCAGCTCATCATATCATGGATATTGTTTTTGTTTTTTTCAATACTTCAATGAATTTATTTTCTCGAACAAAATGCTACAATGTTAAGGAACTTTAAGTAAGAAAGTTAAGGAACTTGAAGCATCTACGTGGGAGTATTTGCAGAGCTCTGAATGAAACAGTAATTAGAAAAATACGAGGACTAAAGTCTATATTTTTTCATGTTTATCATTACTCTTAAACAACTAGTCGAAGAATAAATCAATATTATTATTAGCGAAATTCAAATGACACGGCTACATCATCATCGAGTTGTTCTCAGGACGACTTTCTCTCACGCCCTGGCCCTCGACGTCTTGAAAGAATCCAGAAGTAGGACGGGAGTGGAGTACGGTCAGGTGAATCTAAGACCCAACGGTCCACCATGCTGAACCATCGTCACGTGCTCCTGTGTCCATCGCCGTCACGGCTGCAGGAGACAGAGCATTCAGCTTTGTTGTGGTCACTGGTCAACCACATGGTCAGCAAGATGTCTTATTTAGATTCGAATTAGAATATGATGAAGTTAGTTTAACTAAAAAGGTAGACTACGGACGTAGGTTAACCGATTTCAATGAAACCTTTCTTGGTGATAATCAGGTTGAGAAATATTAGATACGTTTCCGCGGGTTTTAGCCAATTTGCGCGGTATTTAATTATTTTCGTTTTCAATCATCATATCTGGACATAACCGAGTTAAGTTTTGTGGCTCCACTAAATCTTCGAATTCCTCTCGTATCCAATCCTTACAATCCAAAATCCTTCGTAAAATTCCCAATGCTCCTTACTTTGTAACAAATAAAATCATACATAAAGACCTTAATATTCCCTATGTAACCGATCTAGCCCGAACCCGATATCATTCCTTCCATTATAAATTCCCTAACCACCCAAACCCACTAGCATCTAACCTGCTTCATCTTCCATTCCTGACAATACTCCAAGAGGTTTGAAAAGACGATGGCCATAAGACCTGCTAATGTAAAACGTCATTAAAGTGCTACTAATGGGTAGTTTCTCTACACGCCTGTAACACTCCATTTTAACTGATATCAAATTTACTAAATGTATTATAATGTACAGTTATAAATAGAAATAAATTTAAAAAATATATTATGATCATAAAATTAAAATATTCATATTTCTTTTGCATTATATAACTTTATATTTTCATTTCCTTAATTATGTTATTTTAATTAGCTACATATAAGTTTTATAAATACTTCTTTCATTACTTAATTTTTAAAAATTTTCATTTTACACATATTTACTATCTAGATTATCATGTGTGTTTAATTTTTTTTTCTTCTTACTTATAATGTATCCATAATGTTATTTATTTTCTAATCATTCTAGATATTCTTTTTATTCATTGGTTGTTATTTTGTTTATCGTTCTTAGCCCTGATGAGGTTTAGATTCTGACCGAAACGTTGCCACTAATAAATAAGTTTTATCCACAGTCAACAATCTTCTTATCTCAACTTTTATTGTAAAATTTATAAAAAAAAAAAAAAATAAAAAATAAATAATTTAGTTAGACACTGTTTGATTGATTTACTACTATTTATTACCTGACGTGAGTTACTTATTACCATTTGTTTGTTTATTTCTGCTATCTGATCCTGAGAACCCCTTCAACACATTAAGTCCCATGCTAGAGGCTTAGAAGTCCTTCAGAAGTTAGGCCCTAACCGTTTCCTTCTTTCCCCAATAGCACACTCCCCCTCTCCTCCCCCCCTTTGTTGCAATATCAGAACAGTAATTGATACAGTTGGCGCTCCCGATCTCCGATATACAGGCTCTATAAGGGTCCGTTACCAGTTTTTTCAGCTTTTTCTTCATTTTCTTAGTGAGGGGAGGGGGCGTGTTTTCCCGACGTCTCCCGAGATCAATCTCTGACAGATATAAGTGGGATTTGAAACGAGGGGATGGAGAATGTTTTATGAACACGATTCGGCTTTTACTCCGTTGAATTTCTTCTTCGAGTATCCTTAAGTCTACTTTCTTTTCTTCTTCTTTAAGAGTGAAATGGAATAATCAATCAATCATTGATTTATTTTTTTATACTTGTTTAATTCTTTTTAAAACTTTTTTTTTTATTTATTTATTGTAATTTACAACTGTAGAAAATAATACAACAGGTAAATATGTAGTATGTTTCATATACACTTGAAAATCCTGGGAAGGAACCACCCATTGGTGGTACTTCAAACATTAATTTAAACTAGAAGGTCTCGTGGCCATCTTCTTTTCAGACGCCTCGGAGGATTATCAGGGATTGTTAAGGATGACATATTAAGAATTAATGGGTTAGGATGGTTAAGGATTTTGGAATAAAAAGACACATATCTGGTTTGGGTCAAATCTGCAACGAATGGGATGTTAAGGTCTTTATGAATGAGTTTATTTGTGACGTAATAAGGAGCATCAAGGATTTTACGTAGGATTTTGGATTGTAAAGATTGGATGCGGGAAGAATTTGATGGTTTGGTGGAGCCCCAGAGCTCAATTCCATATGTCCAAATTGGTCTGATTATTGTAGTGTATACTAATTTTTTGTAATGAATAGGAAGTTTAGAGGTTTGTAGAGTGTTGGAAGTAAGTGTTGTAGCAATCGGAATCTACGAGCAGTTTCTTGTCGTTTCAGTCTTGTGTGTGGATTCCAAGTAAGTCTCTTGTCAAGATGGAGTCCTAAGTATCGAATCTGTTCAACAGGTGTTAGTTTTTTAAAACTTAAATAATAATTACATTATTAATAACTGCAATTATTCTCTTCCATTCCTGATAATCCTCCGAGGCGCCTGAAAAGAAGATAGCCAAGAGTAAAATGTAAAATGTTATTAGAGAGCTACCAATGGGTAGTTTCTCTACATAACTGTAACACTCCATTTTAACTTCAAGTCAGGTTTAATGAAATATAAAGTAGTTTACAACGTTTATCTTCGTAGAAGTAGTAATTTTTGTGATATTGGCATATGAATATGAATTTCGTTGTCTTCATGGACTATCTTCTCACAACTTTTAAATATAATTGTATTCATGTTTACAGCCCACTCAATTACTTTACCTTACTGACTTGGCAGTGAAATTTGCTTCGATAGCCCTGATGAAGACTAGAAACTATAGAAGCCGGAACGTCGCCACTGTTTAATAAGTTATTTCAACTTATGTGTGTTATATTTTTACCACATCCACAACCATCTTCTATTTTTATACTTACCTTATAGAGCCAGTCTCATAAATATTCTGCATACTCTAGATTCATTCCAGACTGCAGTCATTGTACAGAGATTCTAATCATTACATTCCCAAATGAATTTCGGTAAGTATAAGTTGTCAAGTGCTATTATAGAAAATCATTTAGTAGAAATATCATTCGAAAAAGCGATTTTTTTCTAATTTCGATTCATATTATAAAGTTGATTAATTCATAAAAGACTTTGTAGGTAGAAGGAATGGATTGATTTATTCAAAAGTTATGATTTACATGTTACTAGAGTTACCTACCATCAATATAACATGTAAGTACGAATTTTGCCCACTGAACTTCGAAAGAATCATAAGAAGGATTTAAGGGGTTCAAACTGCATGGAATGGTACGTATCGGACCTTTGGCACTAGAGATATAAAATAAAACATTATATGGATCGGCCGAAACGTTATATAATATGTTGTAATAAAGAAAGTCTAGACTATATGTTACTATTCTTAAAACTAGCAACTTTGAATAAGATTATAAATATATTTATACAAATAAAATTTTCTTGATTTGAAACTACTTTTTATCTCTTATACAGGCTTTTTTTTTTCTTATTTATTGATATTTACAACTGTATAAAAAAATACAACCAGTAAATTTGATCATAATGACATATGATATGATACAGGATGTAGAGAAACTACCCAGTAGTAGAACTCTAAAACAGTTTACAATATAAAGTCACGAGGCCATCTTCTTTTCAGGCGCCTCGGAGGATTGCCAGGAATGGAAGAGGA
>NW_027106340.1:588335-590689 GCF_000696795.3 Halyomorpha halys | reverse complement strand
TTATACAGGCTTAAAATCTGAAAAATATTGATATAAGTTAGAAGAGATGAGTGACGAACTTCAACGAAGAGTTCTTCTTTCCTAATTTGTTGCCATTGTTAACCACCACCAGGACTATCTTCCCCCAACCTACTTCATACACTGAACTTAGCTTTCTATAATTAAAGTTCTTGATAAGTTCAGGGTTTCTATGGCGAAAAGGCCATATAATTTTTAGTGTGTTATTCAATTTTGAATTAGAGGATCTATTTCTTATTAATGCGTTGATGAGAGGCATCTGGTGGATGATAAATGATAGTCATGGATTGCTTTTCTGTTTGCTCATTCTCTTCTGCGCTATCAGTGGACTGTCAGTTACCTCAGGTCTTGAACTTCATGTTAGTAATAATGAATTGACAGAGAGTAGAAATAGTAAATAATTTGGAAGTGGCCATAGTTCTGGGTTTTAAAATGGTGATTCACTTGTTTTCATTCTAAGGCAATGGCGTTGGAGCTTCTCTACTCGGCCAACAGACAGCAGCACCTTAGCTTGCTTTAATTTGATTTAATTAAGTCGTTCAGGAGGGGCGAGGAGTTTCTGTGAACACCTCACAAGATTGGTCGATGCTGAACAGTTCTTCCACTAAGTTGGAACTATTTCATTTCCATCAGTGACCAGTTCAAACATCTTGAGCGAAGTTGAGGGTTCGGTTCCAAAAGAACTGTTCGATCCTCGGGCTAATATTATTTTCTCTTGATTAAACGGTCCTTGCTCTGGTTTGAAGCAGTCAAAGGCCGCTTTGCTTTAACTTCTCAGATTGTTTTGCTTCATTAGACTAATGAAAGCGTGGCCCAATCAACGCCATCTCTTCCCTTCCTCCTCGCGATATTTCAATAGTTTTCCTTTAATAATGGACATCTTGTTACATGAAAATCAATTTAAAAGGCGTCAATGGGAATTAAGCCACATTCTCGTGTCAGAAGTGGTATCGGTTCGAATCTCAACTGTGTAGCTAAGGGAGTTGAGACGTAAGTTATTTCTGTAGCGGTCCCACGAAACGAAAACTAGACCCCACCATGGTTAGAATAGAGTTCCAGAAGGGGGTCTCAAAAAGAAAACCCCAATCTAACCTCGGCGGGTTGATTTTCAGCGAAGCCTTTGAATGAATTTCAACGTTTTTTACCACTTGGTAACACCCTATTTTAACCATATTGAGGAGTAAAGTTTTCATATCGTGGACCGCCACATAACGAAAAGTCGAACTCTCAGCTAGAATAGGTTAGTAATCTGAAGTATAACTAATCTTTCCTCCCCTATGTTGGACAATATGAGTACATCCAACCCTAAATAAAAATAAGTTTTGTACATTCAAGAAAGTTTACTGTCACTAAAATTATATCAAACAGGTGAAAGAAAAATATTTAAAAAAAATAAAATAAAATTACGATAAATATTAAATCAAATGTAAACAATAATAAATAAGGAATTAATAACGTTGATATCGAGTGATATTTTACGTTACGTTAAACAAAAACAAACAAACGCTTAGTTCCGTTGAAAAGTGAATTTTTTATTCGTTGAAATTGTTCACGAACGCAATGCTCATGCTTACGACATACTTCAAACATGGGATGTGTGAAAGTGAAAAATTGGAACTAAAGTGACAGCAGAATTAAACATTGCCAATTTTGACAATGAGAGCGTAGTTAAGAAATTTGAACACTCTTGTTTCGAAATTCGAATGGAAACTTGAAATATTTTAGAATCAGACCCAAGGCTAACATTCAGGAATGCGAGGAGTATTTGATCGTGATCAGAAAAACATCTGTGTTCATTTAATACTTACTATTTTAAAAGTAAATGGTCGGGAAGGGGTTGCGGTCAGCAAATAAACAAAAAATTATCTATTCATTCCTAAGTTTCGACCAGAATTTCAGGTCTTTATCAGGGCTATAAAACAAAAAGGTATAACAACCATCAATCAGACAAACATAAAAATAAAAATAAATTATAAACTAAAAAATTTGGAAATATCAAATAGTTGATTAATAACCATGGAATTAGCAGATTGAAAACAATTAATCAAAAACATTATCCAAATTATAGTCTCAAAACTTTTACACGTCCAACGTTTCGGCCAATTCGGCCATCTTCAGGGACAATCTTAATTCACTATGAAACATATTATTTAATATTTTTCCAAACACTTCCTACAGGCTATTCTGCTCAGGTCAAAACATTTTTATGCAATAAGTCAAATATCCATTAAATTTCACAGTCAAAAATATTTTTCATTTTACCACTATCATACACTTTTATTATAATAATAAAATTGTATGATAGTGGTAAAATGAAAAATATTTTTGACTGTGAA
>NW_027106340.1:584771-588285 GCF_000696795.3 Halyomorpha halys | reverse complement strand
AAATAATATGTTTCATAGTGAATTAAGATTGTCCCTGAAGATGGCCGAATTGGCCGAAACGTTGGACGTGTAAAAACAATAAAAGTTTTGAGACTATAATTTGGATAATGTTTTTGAATTATTTAGTAAAAAATTGCCAGTCTCAAGAAAGAATTTTATGATTATAAATCAAATATAATATTATATAGGTATGTTATCAATCTGCTACTGTCTAATTCCATGGTTATTAACCCATTATTTTTTTTTATTTTCAATTCATTCTTATGAATATTTCCAAATTTATTATTTATTTTTATGTTTCTGTGAAAGATGGTTATTATCTCTTTTTGTTTTATAGCCCTGATGAAGATCTAAAATTCAGGTCGAAACTTTGGCACGGATAAATAATTTTTTGTTTATTTTTTTTTTGCTAATCGCACTCACCAACCATCTTCAATAGTAAAACATTAAATATCTTTTTTTGAGAGCTGAATTCCAAACGATTTTAAGTAGCAAATAGTTCCGTCTTCTCCTCAGTCGAGACATTAAAAATTTAACAGCGATCAGGCAAAAAGCAATTTGATCAATAATTATATTAAAACTTGAAATAATATAAGGAAATTAATTATATTATATTACTATATTAAAACGTTTTTGTTTCATATACCGGAATAAGGCATTAATATCGGCCATATAAAGGGATGATTACGGAGAAGCGACCCCTTCCCGAAATTAATTACCAGCCCCTCCCCCCCCCCTGTTTAACAATATAGTAAATTAATTATACATGGGCTAGTACATACAAACAGATCCCACTTGGAGCGGTCCATTTGCTGGCTCATTAGCCCAGTTAGGGGGGCACAATAAAGGTCACTCCCTATCCAACAATATCCTTTTTTCATAAAGGACCTTACGATCCAGAGCCGTGTTTTGTATCGAGAGGAAAACCCTGTTTTCCTTGACATAAAGGCTACTTCCAGGGGAAAATACCGAACCTCGATTTCCTCGGGTTTTATAAAAAAAAAAAAAAAAATTATTAATAAAAAAACGAAGCTCGCCGCCCCCAACAATGTTTAAAAAAAATAATTTTTTTAAATACAGCCCCGTTCAAATAAAATTCTCTGACCATCGTTATTTAAAGAAAGAATTCAATTCAATTTCCTAACAGACAACGGAAGAAAGGCGGTAGAAAATTATACCGTTCGGACTCTTATTCAATTATATTTTTCAGATTTGAACAACTGTTTTCGACAATTTAAATGTTATCCTGTGAAGTTACATAAAACGAAAACATTCAAAATGTTTTTTATGGTAAATAAATACAATTAATATATAATACCTTAAAGTTTAATAAACCAATATGATGCTGTAGTATTAAAATTAAGATTGTACTTGATTATGGCTGAAACGTTGGACATATACATATCAGCAGAGTTGCCATTGATATAACATGTAAGTACGAATTTTGCATACTGAACTTCTAAACGAATCTCAAGAGGGATTTAAGGGGTTTAAACTGCATGGAATGATACATATCGGACCTTTAGAACTAGAGAAATAAATTAAAATTTTTAAATAGAATTTCTTTTATTTATTAATGACAAAAAAGCATATAATAAGATTAAAATCCGAAACCTGTTAATAAATTTTGATGAATTATTAACATCCTAACGTTAATATAAAACGTAAATATCAATGTATGCGTCTCGATACTTCTATTTCCCACTAAGTCCTTTCCAAGGACAGTTGTAATACTATTTACGACGTTCTGTGGTTTAATGTTCAGTAATTGGTTATTATGAAGAAGGTTATTCGTCACTAATGCAGAATAAGACAGTGTGTAATCTATCCATAAGGAAGAGGCAGGTTATTATTATCTACTGAGAGATATCTTCTACTGTGATTCACTAAGGAAGGCCGTTTGGGTGTCATGCTCTTCTTGACCTGTCTGCCTTCAGCTTCAGTTACGTTCCATAATAAGATATCCATTATGTAATAGTTTACTGAAAGAAAAAGTGTTCACACCTATAGTCTAGTGTTTATAACGATGAAAGACGCTAAAAGCAGCAAGGATAATTTACTAAAAAAAAAACTTCTAACGCTTGCGTAAGTGTTGTCATGGCAAGGTCATACCAAGCAATTTGACCAAAAAAAAAAAAAAAAAAAAAATGAAAATATATAAATATACAATAGTTGAATTTTTCAGGCCTTTTTTTTCCAATTTCAGACGATTTTTAAACATTGCTCATTTCAACTATGTTAAGTCTCTTCTTCCCGTTTTAAGCAAATATTTTAAAAGTGACATAGAAACGTCGGTCTCAAGGGGTCTTAGTGGGGTGGGTCCCGCTATGGAAGGATGGGCTGTTTTTTTTTGTTTTTTTTTAGGGGGGAAGAGGAGTTATGATCTTATATTTGCTTAAAACGGGAAGAGGAGACTTTAAAATAGATAAATATTTAAAAAGCGCAGGGGGGGGGGGTTCAAGGAATTTTCCAGTTTCAGGCGTTTTTAAATCTTAAGTATCTTCTTCCTGTTTGAACGAAATGGTAAAATATTAATGGTACGTGAAGGGATCGTTCTGCTGCCATTAATTCTATGGCGTAGCTTAAGACAATAGCTAGACTATACCACCTTAACTGGACTGATATCAACACCTTGTAATGCCACAAGGCAATCAAAGGTGTAAGACTCAGTAAAGTATATATAATAATATATTTCATGTATTATATGATGGTCTGATCTCACATTGCCTTTGAAAATTGAATTTGTTTAGCGGGTTACTCAAGAGGATCTAGGAGGGTTAATTCCGGAGAGCGAATTTGTTGATCGGGTGAATTAAAAAGTTGTGAAATGGTGAAATTGGAGGAGCAGAAATGAGAAGGAAAAATAGGAATTAATTGAAACATTTGTATTTGTTGTACAGACCGAAATTGATTGTAAAAGGAAACTGTAGTGGAAAAAAAAATTGTTCATTATATCTTATTATTATATCTGATTATACCATGTATGTGTAATTTATATATGTCCGATTACGGATTGATAAGTATGCTGTGTGAGATAGCAGCCTGATGTATTTAGGCAGCATAGATAAATAAAGTATTTCTCTCTCTCTATGAAGTACTAATTCTATTTTAATCAAGGGTACGACGAAAAAAAAGTTATGCGTTTTTTGTTTTTAGCTCAGATTTTTTTTTTTCACACTTATGAAAAAGCAAATCATATTCATATTTAACGTCATCTTATACCAGTAAACACTAACTTTAAGAAATTAAAAATTTTGTAATTGACATTGATTTATTTGGAATATGTTTTTATATCTTCTCATTTCTAACTGTACTAATCATAACGCTACTGCATTTCATCAAATTCCTATATTAATAGGCCCGTTAGAATGCTAAATTTCCGCTCTTTTAATCTAAATCGACAACAATAGTTGGATTTTTATTATTTCTTTATTTTTAAATCATGTAAAAGAAATCAAGGACCATCAAATTCCTCCCGTACAGATTCAATGTCAGCACTCCAGAGTCTATCAAA
>NW_027106340.1:577977-584076 GCF_000696795.3 Halyomorpha halys | reverse complement strand
CAATCCTTGCAAACCAAAATCCTTAGTGCTCCTTATTACGTCACAAATAAACTCATCCATAAAGACCTCAACATCCCTTTCGTTAGAGCTTTGGCCAGAGATAGATATACTTACTTTCATTCCAAACTACTTAGCCATCCTAACACATAAGTTCCTAATCTCTCATTCATAATAATTCTTAATAATCCTCCGAGGGGTCCGAAAAGAAGATGGCCAGGAGGCCTAATTAAAATTAACGTTTGAACTATTACCATCGGATGGTTCCTTTTCAAGACTATCAAGTGTTCGAAACATTCCTCAAATTTGCTTATTATTTTTTTTTTTCTGTACAGTTGTAAATTTCAATAAATAAATAAAATCATTTATTCCTTTTTTATACCATTTATTCTATAATTAAATTAGCCTTGTATTAATTTAATTTTTATATCCGTTAATAAATGGATAAGTTCAGCCTCCACTGGCTCATCACTAGCGATGCGGCGAGAGGGAGGCGCTGGGATCTTTTGAGCTCTGTTCTACCCCTCACACGTGGGGGATAGATTGGGCTCAGAGATCCTCAGGTCGATTGTGTCAATATTGTATATATTATTTTATCGTTATGTTATTTTATTTATTTATTTTTCATACAGGTAGTTTGATTATGTTCATCTTGTTTATTTTTTTGTTTGTGTATATTTTAAGAGATTTTTTTTTTTTTTTTTAAATTTTAGTATCTATGAGATCATTCATCACTATTACCTATTACCCACAACTGTGTGGCAGATTGAAATATCTATCAATAAATAAATCTATCTATCATTGATTAAAAAAAAAAATGGATAAAGAAGAGACAGATAGTATTTATTTGTACTTACTGACATACGGTGAAGTAAGATTAGAAAAACTGGCAAATGTTGAACCTTAGCTTTATCCTAAGAATTGTCCTCAGAATAGGAAGATCGCTTGCAAAGGCCTCACTGATCCCACGGGGATAAAATGCATAGGAGCTCAACTCGATACATAAAATAGATAGAAACAGCTCATATCGATACATAAAATAGAAATAGATCCCAATAAGCAATAAGTGGGTGCCTAGGCCATCGGGACGTGGGCTATAACCCAGGCCGAATGGAAAGTACCCAATTTTATAACTCACTTTTTTTTCCTGACAGAATCTTTATTCCAGGCTGAATATACCCAACTACATCGTTCGTCCTACCTTGCACCTGAAGTAAATTGGAATTTATACCATTTAGCTCATTTAAATATAACCTTTAATTACCTTTCATAAATGTATGAGTTATTGATTTAGTACAGAATTTATTTTCTATGATTATAAATCAAATGAAACTAGTGTTGCTTATTTATTTACTCTTACTAATATATTAATATGATTAATTGGCAATAATTTACATTTAACAAATAAGGTTTTTTTTTTTAATAATTTATTTGTTGTTATTTACAGCTGTATACATATATACACTTCAAGTAAATTTGCTGTAAGTGACATTATGACATGATACAAACATGTGGAGAATCTACCCATTGATAGAACTCCAAAAACATTTCTAAAGGAGAAGATCTTCTTTTCAGACGCCTAGGAGGATTATTAGGTAGTGGAGGAGAAGCCAGGTTAGAAACGAGTTGGTTTGGAAGTTTATTATGAAAGAATTGGTATCTGGTTCTGGCCAAATCGGCAACGTAAGAGACATTGAGGTCCTGATGGATGATTTGATTTGTGACAAAGTAAGGAGCATTAAGGATTTTACGAAGGATTTTGGACTATAAGGATTGGATTCGACAGCAATTAGATGGTTTAGTGGAGCCCCATAGCTCAATTTCGTATGTCCAGATAACAAATAAGGTTAAATAATCATTAAAAACGCAATATATTTAATTCAGTTGGTTAGGCGCTGTCTTATCAATTTGAGAGCTGCTGGTGGTGCCGGTTCGAATCCGGCCTTGGGGCGTTCACTTTTTTCATTGGCGGTCCTACAAAATGCAAAACATGACCCCCAACTATGGTTAGGCAGTATAGGACTCCAATGGGAGTCTTGGTCGATAAAAATGTTTTTTAATTTAAAAAAAACCTAAACAATGCAATTTATTAAATTAAAATCATTTACGTAACACAATACTAAATTAATAATTTTTTTTGTGTTTTATAATAGTATTATTTTTTTACTACGGTAAAGAAAGCAACAAGATTGAGAAAAAATCTTTTTGGACCACATTATGGTCATATTTTTTAATTAACAGAAATAACTTTTTTATTTTATAGGAAAATTCCAACAAATCCCATCAAATAACCTTTACCCTTCGTCGTAAACCTACTGACTGTCCTTCAGTTTCATTTAATGATGTTACTCTTACCCCTGTCGAACAGATTCGCTACCTTGGGCTACATTTGGACAAACGATTATCCTGGAATCCTCACACAAGGCTGAAAAGACAGGAAACTGCACGTCGATTCCGACTATTACAGCACTTACTAGACAAACGGTCTAAACTTCCAACACATTACAAAAGACTGATCTACATGACTGTAATAAGGCCAATCTGGACATATGGAGTTGAGCTTTGGGGCTCCACTAAACCTTCGAATTCCTCTCGTATCCAATTCGTTTTATGTTATATGTAAACAATATTTTAAACATATCATGTACAAGGGGCTACCCCCTCATTTCATACTTTATATAAATCCCCATTTAGCTCAAATTGTTTAACGGTAATTAATTGTATTCCTCATCAGTTAAACATGATTTTTTACGACCCATTTTTCTAATTTTAGCTTAAAAATAAAAGATAACACCGCAATCACTAAAAACGTTTTTAAATAATAGAGATGTATGTATTTCACATTTATGTCATGTTTCGGCCCTTTTGTCAGCCATTTATATTATAACATAAAATAGTATAGGCAATTCGTAGTGTGTTAATTTTTTTAAAAACATTAAAATTTAAATCTGTACCGCTACAACCTATGAAGGTTCAGCGGTTCAATACGTTGTAAAGAAGTACTAGAAGTTACTAGACCAACGTTTGTGCAAGGAGGTGATTTGATCAGAATCAAGCTCGACCGCCAGATTTTTACTCAATTAAGGCTACCCAATTTAAGAGGCTGGGTGAATCCTAGGAGAGCTCCAGAACCCACAAGAGTTGACTCACGGTTACAGTGTAGCAGAAAACAATTTTCTGCCCAGCCGGATTCGAACTCGAGTCATTATAGAGTTAGTAGCCACGCGCTTTACCCCGTGGTTATCACTAATTTTTTATTTAATAATTTTTTTCTGTTTTTATAAAAAAAAATAATTAAAGCATCTTACCTGCTGATTCAACAACGCAGAAATAAATACATTTTTTCCCACCAGTCGTAGAGAGTAAATTAGCTTACAATTTATAATAATTTAACATAAATTATAAATGATATTTCTTCCCACACGTTTTTTTTCCATACTCTTCATTAAGATTAATAATATTATTAGTACATACATATACAATGAAATAAATGTATTATGTATACTTTAAGGAGAACATGCACTGAAGTATATATAATACATTTCTTATATTATGTATGTATGAACTATTAATGTTATTGTACTATTAATCATATATATGTATGATATAAAAAAAAAAAAAAAAACTGCAGGTGTTATAATAGAAGAAATAGTAAAATATAATAGAATCAACTGTCCTTAGTTTAAGATGACTCTGAGGAGAAGGGTGTCACATTATTTTTTTTGTTACCTAATTAACGATTAAGATTAACCTAAGATAAAACCAGGGTTCTCGTGGTGGTATTTTAAATTTCGTAAACTCTAGAACTGAATGCGTTGATGAAAAGAGGGATGTAGATGATATCTAAAGATAAAATACGAATTGTATATCAAGGGTAAAACCTCTCATAAAAATTGAAGGGTTTTGGGTAAACCCTTGGACGGCGGGGGGGAGGCCACAAAATTAACTTTGTTCCAGAGGAACGGTAGGGTTATCGGATTTCGATAAGTGTTGGCGATAAATTCTGAAAAAGGTTTCAGTGAGGGCAGCTGGAGCACGCAGTTATTTTTATAACAATAATACCACCTGAGGTGAGCCGCCATAGTAAATATCTTGTCGGGGATCGGCGATGTACACTGCGCTCGATATGGAAGGCAAGGAATCAGCAAATACCGTTCTAGCTGAAACGTTGCTCTGAGTAAACCAAACTAAAATAAAAATATTCAAATTAAGATGTTAATTAATTTTTTTTAATTACTAATAAACTTATAAAATTACATACAAAAATGAAAAAATGAATTCGAATGAAGCAAAAGGCCCTGATTAGTATTTGAAACTTAATCTATCAAATTAAAGTGCCGGGAAGAGAAAAAATCAGTTATTTCACCCAATTTTTTTATTACTTTAATGAAAACTGTGTATAATTACTAGAAAAAAATGATGAGTTTACCAAGTATACTGTGAGTGCCATGGAGTCTCGTTCAAAATACAATCCTAACTATATACAACGTTACAATTAAAAGAAAATAAGATAAAATAAATAAATAAAAATAATGCTTCTTAATAATAGAGAAAGGTAAAATTAATAACAAAACTATATGACATTTGTAGACCTACCAAAACAAACAATGGCTCTCTTAAGATAAAAAAAAGTTAATTTGAAAAAAAGACGAGAAAAGAGAAAAAAATAATAATAATAAGTAAAATAGAGGTAGTGTGAATAATATAATCAATAAATATAGAATTTATAACAGAATATCCTGCAGCAGTCTAGGCTTAAGTCTTCGGGTTGAGGTTGGGTATTCTAAGTTGTAGATCACTGCTCCCTTAACTCTCAGTAAATGGGAGTAGAACGTTATAAACCATGTCTTGATGTAATCCTCTGTCTCATCTTCAGGAATTTAATATAAATTAGAGGTGTAGATAGCCTACCGTAGATTAATGATTAGAGAAGTTTGTCAGGGGGTGCGTTCAACAAATAATAACAAAAATAAACAAAACCATATTTATTTATTTTATGCCGACATTTCGACCTGAGTTCCTTCAGGGCTATTGAACAAAAGAGATAACAACAACATTTAAAGAAACATATGATCGAGAAGGAATAGTATACAAACAAATTTGGAATTATACAAAATACTGATTTGAATCATAAATGATAAATAATTGATAATCGATAATTGAATACTGAATAAATAAATTGATTCATAATCGTGGAATTAGATGGTAGCAGATTGAAAACAGTGAAAGATAAAATGTAATATCATGTAGGTAACAAGATATGTATAACATAAGATATGCAGAAAGTTTCTAAAAAACTGAAAAAAAAAAAAAATAAATCTACAAATTGAACAATATGACAGACAATGAAAAATAGTTAGGTATATAAGTTAATACTTTTAAGTATAGGTATATAAGTTAATACTTTTTAAGTATAGGTATATAAGTTAATACTCACACTGTAATTCAGATATAAGCCACTCACTATTTTTCATTGTCTGTCATGTTGTTCAATTTGTAGATTCAGTTTTTTAAACACTATTTGCATATTTTATATTATACATATCTTGTTACCTACATGATATTATATTTCATCTTTCCCTGTATTCAATCTACTACCATCTAATTCCACGATTATCAATCAATTTAATTTTTTTTTACTATTAAATTATCAGTTATCAATTTTTTATCATTTATGATTCAATTCAATATTTAGTATAATTCCAAATTTGTTTGTATACTATTCCTTTTCAATTTTATGTTTCTCTGAATGTTGTTGTTATCTCTTTTGTTCTTATAAGACTGAAACTATGGTCGAAACGTCGCCATAAAATAAATAAATATAGTTTTGTTTATTTATGTTGTTCTTGCTGACCGCACCACCTAACAAACTTCTCTAATCATGAATATAAATTAAACTTTAATATCGACTGGATTATTATCCTGGCCATAAATATAATTTGTTTAAAATTTCTTATGATCAAAGTTCAATGAAATTAATAAAAATAGCACAGTTCACTTAGCAAATTCTTTATTTTAATTAATAAATATTTAATCTGTATATGTAGTATATACACTTAATAGTAATTTTTTTTTTTTTTAATATTTTATAATTTTTTTTTT
>NW_027106340.1:553474-577927 GCF_000696795.3 Halyomorpha halys | reverse complement strand
TAATTTTTAAACTTTTTCTATATTTATTTTAAGTAGTTTTAATTTTTTAAATATGATTATTTTCTGATAAATTTGTCAAAATAGAGGGCGCCAATTTAAACAGTTGTTACCTAGACAACAATAATAGGAAAAGTTTACTACTAACTCTAAGGCACATAAAGCCAGATAGCGATGGCTAAACAACATTAATTGACAAATGGTTTTTGAATCTGAGGCTCGCAGAGAGCAACAGAGAGTGGCCATTATAGCAAACTAAACACAACATGGCTAGCACACCGGCCAACTGATTGCCCAACAATAGTTCCTCCATGTAGTGAATAAATTAGAACAGAGTAGCCGGGTCGCTGCAACAGTATGCCATAATACCCATAACATTATAAAGGCTCATTGCTAATTAAGTTGTTGAAATTATTATTGGGTTTTAACAATACATTTTTCTATTAAATAAAACAAATTGTATCCTCGTATAGTCTCAATTCTTTTTATTACTCAGTACACCCACTTGTTCAAAGAATTCATGAATATTTAATAATGCTAAAACAAATAGATAAATCAGTCTAATTCATCAAGTACAAGAACCCAAGAGGAGAAAAAAGGCAGTTATCTCACCCCAATTTTTGATTACTTTATTGAAAACTATGATGTACTAGTCAAAACTAGACTCATCAGCCAAGAATAGGTAAGGGGAATAAAAAATGACGGCTGTTTCAAAACCTTAAAAAACACTAATTTTTCATTCGGAGCTCTATATACAACTTCCAACAACACTAGAAAATCTAAGAGAACATTAATTAAAGAAGAGTAAATTTGCTGAAACATTAGCCCTAAAAGAGCTATTTTTGTCCCATAGTTCTCGAGATATACCTTCTTAAAAAGCAAAATTTCTTAAAAATCTACTGAAAGATTAGTAGTTAGTTAATTTATTTTAAGAATTCTATATCTCAGGAACTATATGACGTACAGATTTCTATTATCACTCAAATTAAAGCTAGTTAAATATACTACAATATAGTTAATTATGTTTATCTTTGTAGGAGTAGTAGGTTTTTGATTACTGAAAACGTATTTACACAATAGCAAGATAAAAAGTTATAACTTAAAATAATGAAATTTTTTAGAGAATAATTGACAAAACATTCAATGCTAACTGATTTACTGTTATTTTAGAAACTATTGAAGTTCTTTTTTTTTTTTAATTATGGAATTATATCTAATAGTATTTATTTTTCCTTTTATTGTGTTTTTATTATCATAATTATTATTTCAAAATTAAATGATAAAAGCAATATAGAAAAACTTTTTTTTTTATTTCTTGCTATTTTCAACTGTACATTATAATACATTTTGTAAATTTGATCTCAGTAAAATTGGAGTCTTACAGGCGTGTAGAGAAATTACCCATTGCTAGCACTCTAATGACGTTTTACATTAGCTGGTCTTGTGGCTATCTTCTTTTCAGGCGCCTCGGAGGATTGCCAGGAATGGAAGAGGAAGCAAGGTTAGAAACTAGTGGGTTTGGGTGGTTAGGGAGTTTGTAATGGAAGGAATGATATCTGGTTCGGGATAGATCGATTACATATTGAACATTAAGGTTTTTATGTGTGATTTTATTTGTGACAAAGTAAGGAGCATTGAGGATTTTACGTAGGATTTTGGATTACAATAATTAGATACGAGAGGAATTCGAAGGTTTAGTGGAGCCCCAAAGTTCGACTCCCTATGTTCAGATTGGCCTTATTACAGTCATGTAGATCAGCCTTTTGTAATGAATTTAGAAAAACTTAAATATTTAAAAGTAAAAAATTATTTTGAAGTAAAAGTAATAAATACAAAAACTGACCTGTAAATATCTATTAGAAGAGAATTTAAAAAGGAAACAACATACCAAAGGAGAATGTAATGTAAACCCATATATCAGTTACTTGAACATACCTGCAACACAAAAAATAACCAAATAAATATACTTAAAGTAAACAATAAAACTGATTTTTTATTAAGTTTATGGTAACTTATAAATTATTCTCAATAAAATATGCACTTTTGAAAAATTAAGAACAATAATTTATACTGTAATTATTATTTAAGGAATATACAAGTAAAACAGTTAATCGACCATACAAAATATTAAACATTGCTTTTTACAACCTTATTTAACCTACTTTAGCGTCAGTGGCATTAGTTTTCACTTGCCAGAGTTGGAAGGACGAGTTTCATGTGGAGTCGCCACGAAATATAAGTCAACTCACCCAGGACGAAATCGAACCCGCGCCACTGGGAGGTGAATATTGAAGTTGATGAAATGATACCTTAAAATCTTGGCATCACGCCTTTAACCGTCTCTAAGGGAGCTGAGGTTAAAATCCTTAACCCTTTTAGTGCCGGGTAAAGATGCAAAGATAACCAGCCGAATTTTACGATTTCTCTAAGCTTTGGAATAAGGTTCATAAAAACCAAAAAAAAAAAAAAAAATTTACATAATTCAAAAAGTGTGTTTCATATTATAATATTCATTAAAAATTATATAAATAACAAAGGTATAAATGATCATAAAGAAAACAAAAATTGTGTTCTCTCTTACAAAACGTATTTTCACATAGTCTTTCATCATAACTTTATATAGACCGTTTATTAAAAAGTATATACTTTCTATTATCAAAGTATTTTGTAACAAAATAAATAATTAGATTAATTATTTTTTATATATGCTTGTTTGAGAGTGGTTTAGTTTATCAATTAAAAACAATTTTGATCCTCTTTTTTCCTCTCAACTTTTATTCTTTAAAATTTCTCCCACGTTTCGGCCCTCTGGCCATTCTCAAGAATAACACCTACAAAATTTTTTTTTTTATTTTGATATAACAATTAGATTATTTCCTTCAACTACACACTGATTTCTTTGGCCCTACCTTGAATATTAATGTCATTTCTTTTTAAAATCTTAAAATTGCAGGCTAATTACCCTTGTCACATCTTTAAAATAAATTAATCATTAAAATAATACCATGATAACTTCATAAAATTTTGTTTTTAAATAGATTTCTTACTTAGATAACTTTTTTTAAAAAATGTATTACTTTAGGAAGGAAAGTGTTTTGTAAAAAAGTTTTAAATCTATGATATAATCTTTTTAAAAAAGGTTATGTAAGTAAGAAATCTATTTAAAAAGAAAATTTTAAGAAGTTATTATGATATTATTTTAATGATTAATTTATTTTAAAAATGTGACAAGAGCAATTAGCTAAGATTTAAAAAAGAAATGACATCAATATTGAAGGTAGGGCCAAAGAAATCAGTGTGTAGTTGAAGGAAATAATGCGATTGTTACATAAAAATAAAAAAGACTTTTTGTAAGTGGTATCCTTGAGAATGCCCTAAGGGCCGAAACGTTGGAGAAATTTTAAAGAATAAAAGTTGAGAGGAAAAAAAGGAACCAAAATTGTTTTAAATGTATAATAATATAAATAATATTGAATATCAAAAATAAAGAATAACTCTAAGGTACATCGTAAGCGCTGGACGGATTCAGCGTTGGTATCCACAAACGATAAATCACATTTTCATTTATCTTTTTACGTTGTTGTTGAAAAATTATCATTAGAAATTCTCCCGTAATGAAATTACACTATTTATAACGTATTATAAATTTGTTTGAGATAGAGTTATCAAGCAATGCGAATAGTAAAGTGCTGCATGCAGCAAGCCAATTTACCGGCGCTAGGACTTAACGCCAGTGCAGCAAAGGCCGATATAGCCGCCTGCGATATTAAGAGGATTAAATACCCAATTCCGTAATTACTAAAATTATACACAGCAATTCTAAGAAACGCCTAGCACTATGAAAAATAATTCTAGTAGTTTCTTCGTGTTTTTTATAGTTTTCTCAAATGTTCATTATTTTAAGCAGTAGTCAGCAATAAAAAATAATTGTAAAATTTAAAATCTATAGAGAAAAAAATTAAAATAACTCAAATTTTTCTAATGACTATAGTTATCAACAGAACAAATTTTAAATTTACTCATACGGCGCTTATTCATCCCTATTCCGTCAGGCTGCTGGTGTACCTGAGGGTTGTATCTTTGGTCCTATCCTTCATACAGTTTTCACAGCTGACATCCCAACCCATCCTAATACTATCCTCACCACGTATGCCGATGATACATGTCTATTGTCAGTGAAAAATGATCCTCACATTGAATCCCAAACCCTCCAATACCATATCACCACCCTTGAAGAATGGTGCCAAATTGGAGGATTAAAATTAATTTCAATAAATCTCACAAAATCACATTTACCCTTCGTCGTAAACCAATGACCTCTTACCCAACAGTATCCTTTGATAATACCCCACTTATTCCTCTCGAACAGATCCTTAGGACTACATTTCGAGAAACGACTGACATGGAATCCTGATACAAGACTGAAAATTGCCAATCCATTACAAAAGACTGATCTACATGACTATGCCTATCTAGACATACGGAGTTGAGCTTTGGGGCTCCACTAAACAATCAAATACCTCCCGAATCCAATCCTTACTGTCCAAAATCCTTCGTAAAATCCTTAACGCTCCTTACTTCGTCACAAATCAAGTAATCCATCATGACCTCAATGTCTCACATGTTGCCGATTTGGTCAAAACCAGATACCATTCTTTTCATGGAAAACTTCCCAACCACCCAAATCCACTTATTTCTAGCCTAGCTTCTCCTTCATTACCTAATAATCCTCCTAGGTTTCTGAAAAGAAGATAGCCTCGGGATCTTTGGATCATGTCACTATCTCACCTACAGCAAATTTACTTGTCGTATATATGTTATTCAGTTGTAAATAACAATAAAAAAATGATTAAAAAAAAATTTACTCATATAATTTTAAAACAACCAGATTCTTCTTTTCCATTGTGTCCACCTCCAAAAATCAATACCAATTGCTACTGATTTAAAAAAATATATACATATCTGTATTGGTTAAATCTGCGTGATTTTTCTTATATTTCAAATCATTTTCAACAACAAAATTAGTAGGAAAATTAGAAGAAATTCTATTTTTTCATTCCTAATCTTTGTTATACATTGTTTGAACACCAGCAACAAGAGACTAATAATTTCTTCAGCTGGAAGGCGGACATAAGAAGTGGAAGAGAACCCCCCCCCCCCCTGCCTCCAGACCTGAACAAGCAATCTGATGGAGAGTGCTCCAGTCGCCCTTGAACCTCTTCTTCGGCTCCAGGTAAGAAACGGCGTGAAATTAATTAAAACACCAGGAGCTCTGCAACTGAGACGACCCTCTACAAAACCAGTTCTAGGTCTTAGTCAAAGCCCCTCTCATTATCTATACCAAAAATGGGCAAAGTGTAATATATGTATATACATATAATTATTGGATTTCTATTTTAGATAATGAACCTTAATAATCAATTAAGAAAAAAAAATGAACAACCCCTCAAAAGTTTTGAAGTTTTACGTTTCAAGATACTTGAAATTCCCCCACAAAAAAAAAAAAAATGTCCGCGGACTTTTTCACAAAACTAATAGACCCATTTCTAGATTATTAGGCAAAAAATAATATAAAAAAATTACTAGTCTCTCCCTAATGATCCTCGGATCTCATCATTAACGCCGACCTACTTTAAAAATGACGGCCATTTAAATGTCTTTTTCGGCTACTCAAAATTATCCTATGTGCATAGGTAATACTTTCTCGAAATATTACCAAAAAGAAGGGGAAGAGAAAGAAATGCTTTATTCATTCATTCATGCTGGCCAAATACATCGGCTTGCTACATTACACAGCATACTGATCAATCCGTGAACGGGCATATATAAATTACATATTTTTATATGATATAATATAATAGAAAGATAACATATTTTTGTCCACAGTATTCTTTTACAATTAATACCAGTCTACAAACTAAATACAAGTTTTTCAATTTATTCCTTTTTTTCTTCCCCTTTCATTTCACAACCCTTATTTCATTTGATCAACAAATTCCCCTATATAACAAATATTAAAAATAATAAAGTAATAAATAAAACAACAAATAGGATATGCGATGCATGCATGCCATCTCTCCTCTGGATAACTCCCCCACTCATTAATTTCCATGCAAGTGGTGGTGGATGATTCCCAGGGAGACAAGTATTATATTCTCTGTCGTCCTGGACATCGACCCCGAGTTCCCAAACAAAATAAAGTAAAGATTAAAAATTTTCTTTTCGTTTTTTTTCGTCTAGCATATCTGCATTTAATTCCTTTTTGTAATGAAAATCGAATCTTGTAGTAGTTTAGTTTAGCATATATACATTTGTTGCTTTCTTTGTTAACCAAGCATTAGCGTAAGCTTGTGGCAAACGCGTAGATCCATTATAACAGTTCAAATGTCCCTCTCTCAACCTATCCATGTCAAATTTTTACTGACAGAATCAAGTAACAGTTTACTAAAATGTGACACTTAAGTAATATCCAAAGTATTTTTAATCAATGTTTGCCTATAACATAATAAACTAGGAACAATAAAAACCTGTATAAAACGTAGAGAGAAATTACAATAGTTAGATTCCTAAATATCAACCAGGGACGCAGCTAACCGATTCCAAGTTTATCGCCATGATTCATTTTTTTCAGCATAATTATACAATATTGCTTTCACTACAACTAACTTCTTTCCTGCAATTAGTTTTGTCATACTCAGTTTTACTTTAATTAAATATTATTTACTGATCATACTTCAGCGGAATATTTTCATTTTAATTTTTTTATTTATTTATTTAATGTAATTTACAACTGTACAAAATAATACAATAAGTAAATATGTTGTATGTTTCATATACACTTGAAAATCTTGGGAAGGAACCACCCATTGGTGGTACTTCAAACATTAATTTAAATTAGAAGGTCCCGTGGCCATCTTCTTTTCAGACGCCTCGAAGGATTATCAGGGATTGTTAAGGATGAAAGATTAAGAATTAATGGGTTAGGGTGGTTAAGGAGTTTGGAATGAAAAGACGCATATCTGTTTTGATTTTAATTTGAATTGTATACTTTACTTATTTTTAATAATTATTCTATTCATTGAAACGCCTATATTATTTTAATGTACTGCGTTCCTTTATATAATAAGTTCGTAGCGTTTCTCAATATTTAAATTTAATTTTCTCTGTGTTTATAAAATCGTGTTTACTTGGTCAATAATGTTTACATATTTTAAAAAGGATTAGTTAAGGTGCTTTTATGAATCAGTTTCAATAGATATTCCTTATCTTTAAGTGGTATTTTGCTTGTTCAAAATGGAAGAGAAAAACCTTCCGTCCGTAAGTCGTTTTGCTTGGTTTAGAACCGGAAATTTTGACTTGGAAGACGCAAAGCGCTCGGGTCGTCCTTCAACTGTTGATGATGACCAAATTCAAGCAAAAGTCACAGACATCCCTCACTCTACGACACGGGATATCGCAGAAACGCTTAACATATCTTATGCAAGCGTCAACTTGAGCAAAAGCGGAAAAAATTAATGGAGTTTGGCTGAGATGTTATCCCCCACCCACCGTATTTACCAGACCTTGCTCTAACAGATTTTCAATTATTTCAGGTCCTTCAAAACTCTCTTAACGGGAAAAAAATTAATTTGCTCAATGATTGCAAAGCGCACATAGAGTTCATACGAAGTACGACATTAAAAAAATATCAAATTGGTTCATATATAATTGATTAAAAATGTTTACAAGAATCTGAAGTTTTTATTGAATCACCAGTAAAAAATGCTAAGAACTTATTTCACTACCCAATATTTTATAATTTTCTATATGAAATCTTATAATCCTACCATACTTAAAAATGTTTTGTACTAGTATATTTTATCTACAATGTCGGTCGAAAATATCAAAACAATTATCTAATAATATTCCATAATGTTTCGGAATCATTAATATTTAAAAACAAATTATTAAAGAGAAAAACTGAGCAAAAGGAAGGTTAAGAATAAATTGCAGGAGAAGCCAATGGCTATAGAGCAATAAGGGCAGCCCATCCAGTTTCAATTTTCCAGCCTGCCCTGGCCCTTCCAAATCCAAGGGTCTCTTATCGTCTCCGGTCATCCTCCGCTTCCCTCGCCATGTCGTAGAAAGGGTATATCGTCTGTGTCCAGGTCCTATAGAAGAATTCCCATGAGACCTTGTGACGAAGTTATCTGGGTAATGGAATTGTATAAGACGTATTGTAATACAAGAGTGAAACATAAATAAAGTTTCAAAATTTAGATTTTTATTCTATATATAATCTTGAAACCAGTTTTATTGTTTAAATAAAATAATTTTTATAGTAATTTAAAACAATCTTAATTATTTCTTTAAATGTTCAACGTTTCGGCCATAAATTGGACATCCTCAATGACAATCCATCAAATAATAACTTTTATTATACATTCAATTTTAAAAATTTAAAGAGAAAAAAATATTACTAATATATTAGTATTCCATAAGTAAAAATTACAACCCATTTCACCCTATGAAGCAATAGAACAATAGCGAATGCTATTTATTAATTTATTAATTAATATCTATTTATTTATTAATTTACTAATAAGCTTCCCTTAGCTTATGTTTAATTACTTATTTTGTAATTTTTTCAATAAAATTTTAAAACTTTTAATTAATCAAATAATTGTATTTTTAACCTTCATTACAATCAGGTCAAACGTGTAATTGATTTATATCAAATTATAATTTGGAATAAATTCATATTTCTTTTACTATTAAAATTCACGTCAAAATTAATTGTCAATAGTAACAAAAACGTTAACCATATTATTCATAATTTAATTTTACTGAAATTTTTTTTTTTAGTATTGGTTTTAATTTCAAGTATATGTTTAGAAATTCACTGGCTTTTCGCATTCTATTTGGTAAGTTTGTAGGTTTGCTTTTTAGTACTATTCTCCTATTTTGCATTAATTAGTTTTCGGGAATAGGAGTAAGAGGGAATAAGTTTGTATCAGTAAGTACGTGTGCAGTTTAGTCTTCGGGGGGTGGAAGTAGAAGTTACGTAATATGCTTAAAAAATAAAAATAAATAAAAACATATACGATCGGTGTTATGTAAAATGAGTGGATCCAAAACTTTTTTATGAACACTCTGGTTTCTGGATCTGATTTATAGATACATAAAGTAGAAAAAAAAAAAATCAAATTCACCAAACCCGTTATTTAATATCGAGACAGCATGTAATGTTGTTAAAAACTTTTATACGGCTCTAAATAAATTCTATTCCCTCCTTTATTCGTAGTTCTAACACCCTTCCAATCTTGAAATCCCGTATCTTCGACTACCTTGTGTCCACCCAATTCCGGCAGAATAACAATTTAAAGTTTCTAAAAAGCTTTATATATTTTCAGTATTTTATGTCTTAGATCTTCGTTTATAATTGTAGATATGTAAACTAGCAGAAATTATATCTTTTCATTTATTAATTTTTAGTTTAATTGTATTTGATTTTTTATAATTTTTTTTTCTTTTTATTTACTATCAGAAGCCATCTTATGTTTTATGATATGACAAGTTTCATTTTATTTGTTTTATCATTATTTCATATATTCTGTTAATTATGGTTGTTTAATTCTATATTTTTGGATTCACTGTATTATTTTATTTTATGACATCTTGTAATTTCATCTCTATTTTGTAATTTACTCTAAGCCTAATTTTGACGACTTTAAATTATTCTAAAGGGATCAATCCCAGAATAAATAAAGATTATTATTATTATTAAATAATAACAAAATAAAATTTGTCCTAAATTTGAGATGTTCTTCCAAGAAGAACGGACTAAAAGCGAGATTCGAGCTTCAACAGTTTTGTCAAGAATGATGAAAGATAGTTTGACGTTGCGTAAAATCTTCTTAAAACTCTAGATGACAACATACAAAATTTTCTTGGAAAACAGTTTAAACTAAACGAAACGTGAAATCAGATGAAAATATTTAACATACGGATAACAATTTATGCGTGTAATATTATTTATTATATATCGAGTTTGGATTGAAAAATAAAACTCAGATTGTTGTAGGTTATAACCTACAATATTGGCTCACTGATTTCGACTTCTGCTCGCTACGCTCGCTCAAGAGGTGACGAACCCCTAACTGATACATTTCAGTGCAGTTCTGGATATAAATTTATGGCAGAAGGTTATAACTAACAAAAGGGATTTGACATTTTCTCATTGTCTATAAGTTTTTTAGATTGAAGTGATTATCAAATTGAGTCTGTCTAGCGAGAATTCTTATTATTCTTAAAAAAGAATTAAGCCGTTGCATCTCTTGAATTATGGTTCATTAATAATTTGTCGGTGGTATAAAGTCCTTTCCTGGGGACAGGTACAATATCTTCCAACTTCTTGTCATTAGCTATAGGTAGACATCCTTTTTGACAAATGATGGCTCCTAAAATTAGTAGTATTCTATATATAATCCGGGGATTTGGATTTGTGACGGGGTGGCCTCCATGGATTACGATCCCCTCTTTCCTCGGACTTGGCCCTGAAGATATTAAGCCCCGTATCCCTGGACCCCAACAATATACGGATCAAGCTAGAATTTCATCTCCTTTACGCCTTCATTCCGTCACCCTCGCAGCTGATGATATTAAGGGATTTTATTTAAGGATTAGTCGAAAAGGACTTTATTATACAGTTCTTGATTAAATTATTTTAATTTCGGAGTAATCTTTGATTAGTGGAAAATCTCAAAAGCACCTTAAATCTATAATCATATCTTTAAAAGATCTTTCATTTTGGTTCTAAAGCAAATATAACATAAACGTTAAGAACCACTACCATTTATTTCTAAGACACTATGTTAACGCCATAATATAATTATCTTTTAAATAATATTTGAGTTTTATTAGTGTTTAATTTAGTTATATTTGTTTTATTAATTTGATTCATAGTAATTGGATTTGATTGTTTGAGAAGAAAAAATATGTGATTATATTTGTGTGTTATAATTAGTAATAGAGGCAGTTGCTATGGGTTGATAATCGTCGCTAAGAGGTTGCCTAGCAACGGGTTGACCATCTTAATTTTTTAGAACAGTTCCGGCGAATTAGTGGCCATGGTAGCTTGTATATGGTAGGTAGCCCTGTCAGCGTTTGGTTGATGTTATTTTATTAGACATTTTTTGAGTGTTTTAGTCGTCATAACAGTTCGGAACCAGACCACTTCTGTGTTTCGATTTTGATATGAGTTCCGGATAATTAGTGGCCAGGAACGTGTGTAACCAGCCCTGTCTGCGTTCATTTTGTCGGCTCGCCTAATGCATTAGTACGACTGTTGGATATTTGGACCATCGATGAGCCACTACACCAACTCTGGACCATTGCAGCGGTTTATTTAGCTACAAGAGCTGCGACATAAACATCTCGGCAGCACTCTTCCTCTGACCTATTGGAGTGCAGCAACCCTACGTGGACTAGTATTTATTTTATATATTTATTGATTTATCTTTTTGTAAATTAGTTTCTTTTCGTTCTCATAATTTACCTAACTATTTTATTTTTATCTAAGAGGCCTTTTTATTTTTACTTGTATTCATTATTAGTCATATTTTGTTTATTTTAGCTTTAGTTTTCAAATGTTTAAATTGAACCAAATAAATGTTTAATCCGAACCAGTTTGTCGTTTTTTTCATTTTTAAAGCCTTACAACAAAAAGACATAGTCGATTTGAGGTGGCTTTAAAACACTAAGAACTTCTTTTGGTAAACAAAAAACAATCCTTAAGTTTCTTAACATTCGAACTAAGTTTTATTTTTATTTTATATTCTTTTGTATAATAATGTAAATTTAGTTGATAAGGTTAAGCATTTAAGTTACAGTAAAGTCAACCTATAAGTTTTTAGTGTTTTATTAATTGATGTGAATCCTTTTTTTTTTTTCCTTTTTCATTCTGTGTACATGTATTGTTATCGTTAAACTTTTGTACATATAGTTCTTCTGTTCTTTCTTATGCATGTATACTATTTTCAACTTGTTAATTTGTTTTTTGGTTATGTTCAAGAAATATTACGATAATTCAACAGGAGGTAACACCCCTAGTTTTTTGTTATACACATGTAAAGGTATTCGCCAGTGGTCATAATTCGTCAATTGTTTATATATGGGTATATTGTGTTTATATTGTGGGCATATTGTTTCGGGATTTTTGTTATTTCCAAGTGAAAAATAAAAATAACATGGCGCCTAAGGAGCAATTTAATCTTTATGGTTTTGTCCTTTTTTTCCCCCTTTTGTGATTATATTTATTTTTATTTTCCTTTAACTCACTAACGTGTGGGCAAGTATAATCGATAAATATATAACTAAAGATAAATCAAACTTTGCGGTTATACTATGGCTATTACTGATTATTTTATTGATTAAAGATTATAAGATGAAATCCTACAAATGACCTGGACAACTGGGAACTAGCTGAAGGATGGCAGGGAACAGAAAGGAACAGTGGCCAAATTGGACAGTACGTCCTGTCCCTCCCAGCACCTAACTTAGTCCGGCTTCACTAAGTTTCTTTATTATCCCGTCGAGGCAGACTGACAGCTTCCAACTCTGTTAATGCATTTAGGGAGAATATTCTAAGAGGAATCTCGCTCAAATTAACTTATCCTACGTAGAAAAGGGAACATCGGACTCTATTTTCCAGAATAGTTTTCTCTCTGAGCAGACAATTTATATTCTGAAAGCGCTGGATATATAAAAGCCAGAACGAAGCGGGAATTAGTTCTTTATTAAGTTAGTACCTAGACCTTCAGTGACGTTGCGGCCGGTAATTAGTGTAGAGGCTAACAGTGGGTTAATAGGACTGTAATGCCAAACGGGTCGCTTCTCGCCCTCATGACGTATTCATAATATGTTCCCTCTGCAAGCGAGTCTCCCACTGGAGCGCTGGAAAACTGATGGACATAATATCCCTTCCAGTCTTGGAGCGAACTTCCTCCGGTACGTCCGTTTCCTGAGGAGGTTCACGGCTGCCATGATCTGGGGGGGGGGGGGGAGGGTGCTTTATCGTCGCCATTTGTCTGCCCTTCTGCACCATCACCTTCCGTAATTGTCTTCTGCAACCGGTTTATCTCCCGAGTTTTATTGACCATTTCAACGCATTCAACATGGATATATACACTACTAGAAACGTTATTTATAGTACTTCCCTGGAATTTGAATAAAATTTTATTATAAAACAACAATATTTCATTTACCGAGTATCATCAACGTTTATACATTAACTACAGGATTACTAATGCTTAACTAAAACTAGCGTAACTTAATAACTTTAACGCTATATCAATATAACTTAATTAATATTAAATAGGTCAGGGGTGCAGTACTTAGTAAGGAAGTTACTGGAACAACGGTTGCGCAAGGATGTGATCTGGCCAGACTCACGCGCAACCACCAGATTTTTACTAAATGAGTTTGGTGAACCGCAGGGGGACCAAAGTACTGTCTCACAGCTACAGTGAAACATAAAATAATTCTTCGAAAACCTGGGTCCTTGGAGTTAGTATTACAGTGTCCTTCCAGTGAAATAACCACTCTGATAAATAAACAATATAATATATTAAATGCAATGGTAAATATTATATAATAATAACAACATAACCCATTATTTATTACTATTAGGAACTTCTTAAGAAAACAAATATGCACTTTAATAGACCTTTGCCCGTTTTCCAACAGGTGCCAGTAATATAAATAAATAAAAATAATTCTAAATTTGCGAAAAGTTCCAATAAACTAAAAAAGAATTTCAAGTCCTGGGGTACCTCCAGTCGCAAATGCCGTAGAGAGGAGGTTGTACTGACCAGGCTGAGAATAGATCACACGAGGCTCACCCACTCCTATCTAGTTACAAAAGAAACGCTTCCGAACTGCCAGTATTGCAACAAAAATCTGACAATAAGCCATATTTTCCAACAATGCCCATATTTCACACCCCACCTCAATAGCTTAGGACTAAACCCAGATATTTCAAAAACCATTGGAGACGATGATAAAATAATAGAAGTAGTGTTTCAGTTTTTAATATCACAACATTTACTGACAAAAATATAACATTGAACGGAAGAAAAATAAATAAATAAAATAATAAATAATCAAATTAAAAAATAAATAAAATTAAACGAAGATAAGCAAAATTAAATAAAATATAAATGGCGTTGATGACCAACGAAATTTGGCGCCACTAAAGAAAAACAAAAAAACAGTTCCAATAAACTAAACTGCCTTTATTGGATATTTATTGATACCTTGTTTTTTTTTTTTTTTTAAAACAAACAATTTAATTATATAAAAATATATCATTAAAATAAAAAACGAAAAACATAAAATCAATAAATATTTATGATTTTAAATTAAAAAAAAAAATAGGCTTTTAACTTATAATTAAGGAAATGACCTGGGCAGAATAGCCTGCAAAAGTAACTTTAAATTAATGTGAGGAAGAAATTATATTGAAGATGTCCTTGAGGGATGGCTAAAATGGCGGAAACGTTGGACTGGTAAAAAATAATGTGTTGAGACAAAAAAGGATACAAATTTTTGATTTATTTAATAAATAAAATCAATCTTATAAAATGATATATAAATAAATGAAATAATAATCTTGTTTAAATAAGATACAAATCTAAAGAAAGAGAAGAGGAAACAAAACAAATTAAAAATGCGAAAAGAACATAATAATTATTAATTATTAAAAAAAAACAATGAATATCTCTAATTATTACATACGGAATTAATTATGGGACCTACGCCTTAATGGAAAGTTTACGTTGAGGTCTATTAACCTATAATATGATTGTCCGCCGTTTTAACCTAAGATGAAACAGAAGGAAGGATTGGTTCACACTCTTCCCCTACTCCTCTGCCACGCCCCAAAAAGGCACGCGATTTTAGCTTCACTTTTTCTGCCAGCTTACTCAGTCCTCTATAATAAGATAATTATCTGTAGATCGTCAAGTATAACAAGAACAATATAATTTTTAAAATTTGATGAGTTTCGATTCAATGTTCCTAGATAAAGAAGTTTATCAAAAATAAACTTTTTTTTTTAGTTTTACATTTCTGAAATCCAACAAATCCCATCAAGTCACCTTTACCCTTCGTCGTAAACCTACTGACTGCCCTACAGTTTCATTTAACGATGTTACTCTTACTCCTCTGGAACAGATCTGCTACCTTGGACTACATCTGGACAAACGATTAACCTGGAATCCTCACACAAAACTGAAAAGACAGGAAACTGCACGTTGATTTCGACTATTACAGCACTTATTAGACAAACGGTCTAAACTTCCAACACATTACAAAAGACTGATCTACATGACTGTTATAAGGCCAATCTGGACATATGGAGTTGAGCTTTGGGGCTCCACTAAAGCTTCGAATTCCTCTCGTATTGAATCCTTACAATCGTAAAATACTCAATGCCCCTTACTTTGTCACGAATAAAATCATACATAAAGACCTTAATGTTCCCTATGTAACCGATCTAGCCCGAACCAGGTATCACTCCTCACTCCTCCGAGGCGCCTGAAAAGAAGATGGCCATGAGACCAGCTAATGTTAAATGTCATTAGAGTGCTACCAAAGGGTAGTTTCTCTACACTCCTGTAACACTCCAATTTAACTTAGATCAGATTTACTAAATGTATTATAATGCACAGTTGTAAATAGTAATAAATAAATATTAAAAAAAAAAACTATTTCTGAAACAGTATTATTCTTCAGAGGATAAATAATCCCATTGATATAGTTGAAGTTCATCGAGGCCTGGACAGGCCGATTCTTCCTTCATCTCTGTTTTTATTTAATTTCGCCCTCGAATTAGTAATTACAAAAGCAAATAATCCAGGGAGATGTTTAATTATGAATGGCCAATTACCAGGGGTTTGTTTGTAAAGGATTTAGAAATGGTAGAAATAAATGTGTAAACTTCATGTCAGGATTAGATCCCGCAATTAAATATTGACATAACTAACAACCTTTATCTTTTCCTTTGTGTTTTTAATATAAAATACCTCATTAAAGTTATATTTAGAAAAATAAAAATAATTAAAAAAATTAAACATATACAGCCAGTAAAAAGTTAGAGCACTTAAACGTTCGGAACCTCTCTAATCCGGACCGTTCCATAATCTGGAGTGGAATTTATATAAAAAAAAATTAAGACTTACTTTTATGTAGACATACATACTTATACTTATTAAAATCGAATTGTTCTTAAATAATACTTAATTGAGTTCGGCAAAAATAATTCTATTGATGAGAGCCGAATACATCTTTCTTCAGAGTTTCTATTCTCGAATTATTAATATGAATAAAATTGAATTCGAATACAAATGCGACTGAAAATTCCGAATAATTTTGTTTGTTTATTTTTGCTTAAAGGCGTAAAACCCTCTGGTCATCTATGGCATGCTAAAAATTATGTAAAAATTAATAATAAATAAAATAAAAATAATAAATAAAAAAACATTAAAATCGAAGAAGAGTTATAATTTAGAAAGAAGGCGATGTGCTTTTAAAAATTTAATCAATCATGTAATTTTAGCTTCCTTATCTATAAGAACTTCTCATAAATTTGGGGTCAGTCCTATTATGTTTATTGTTGGCAAATAGTGAGTACATTCTTCAAAAACATGTTTAATAGTGAGAATGGACTGACAATATTTGCTCGATGGAGGAAGCAGTTATCTGATCAGATGAGAGTGTGTGTGAGGAGAGTATGACTTACTCAAGGGGGTTAGAGCAACAAAATTTCTGCGGCTGTTGCGGTAGGATGTTGACCATGGTTTAACCGAACTTTTGATTTATTTTAATTTACTGGGGGAACATTCATTCCACTTGGCCTGCCATCTTTCTAATATTAGTAATTTAATACTTCTGATAGGGTAAGAACGGCGGTGCCTCGGCCAGAAAATACTTGAATACTTTTGTATTTCAATCGAATACAAAATTATTCTAATATATATTTAATCGAATAAACATGAAATCGAATAAATATATATATTTACCTTTTCTGATTTATAATAGATGGGCGTCCCATTATATATTCTCCGAGTAGAAAACCAAAATGCTACAGATTTTAGATCGCGCGCACGCGTATCGATTTATTTTAACATTTCACATTCTCTAATATGAGGATCCCTTTATATGTTAAAATAAATCGATACGCGATCATTTTCATTTCACAAATTTCGTTTATATACATGAAATACAAATAAGAGTGGAATATCATCAAAGCACAGATTCCACACCAGAGAACTGATAGTTTTAAACTTTTGACTACGACCTATCCGTAAGGTCATTCAATTTTGTGGTTGCCATGGTATTGATAACTTATTTAACGAAAATAAAGGATATTATTCCTCCTTGTATAAATATAAGTGATAAAAAAATGAATAAGAATTTCTTTTTATCCTGTAATGAGGATATTTATTCATTTTTTTCAGTCCATTGTTGGCTATAAGGTCAACAAAAAGGCATTTATGTTTTTAGTATACATTTCTTTTTTATAAGAATTAGTTACGGTCATTTTCCCCCTCCGTTATTATAAATTATCTACAGGCTGTCAGTGTACACTTCAAAGTATATATTATATTTTTTATTATCATTAAATAAACCGAGATTTTTACACAGGTCAGTCTAAAAATCAATGAGTAAAAAAATTGGATAGAATTCAGTTACATCTCTTAAATGTTAAATACCGCATCTTTAGCCTTAGAATTAAAATTAAAACATATTCATAAGAATAATTATAGAAGGAAGAAAGAATGTAATATAATAAAATTGCGAAGAATAGGTTGTAAAAAAGGTAAAAGTAAGAACGAGATAAATCACTTATTCCTTTTTCACACCTTGCAGTGTTTGTATCTTGTTCTCATTTAGCCCTGATGAAGCCTTGCGAAGTGGGACGAAACGTTGGTTACTATTATTTTGTACCTTTATTGACCGCCACCTGGACTATATATTGAGTGAAAAACTGGTTGAGCGGAGATGAATATATTTTATAGTTTTGTCTCTGTGATTCAACTAAATTATATTAGAGCGTATCTGAATTATACTAAATAAACAATGAAATGAATAAACATTCTTGTCAGATATCAAGGCAATTAAAAGAAATATAGTTGTAGTGAAATATAGTGTATGAAACTAGGACACAAACACACACAGTCAGATATCTCTTCTGCACTTCACCTTCACGGAGATCGTACCCAGGTACTCCAAAGAGTACATTAGCTCTCAACTTGGAGTACTTCCAAGTACCATCGAGTAACATACAACTCTCGACCCAGTTTGGAGCCGACTTCAACGTCGTGTCTCCTCTTTAGAGGATGGCCTAGATTCGACACGAGCATTTTGGGTCAATCGAATTTAAATACCGAGCCTATTAGAAAGCTTTTGGAGTTGAAGAGGTTTTCTCTAACTGGCGGTTAGAAGCCAACAAAGAGATGATTGATGAAGACGAATAAAATGGATTAGAAACAGTAGATCCTCGAAAGAAAAGAATATCTGAAGCTGTCTGCGACCCAAAGCATACTAACTTAATCATGAACGATGCAGGAACAATTCTAATGAGAATAGATTGATGATTATTTGCTTCAGCATAAAAGAACAAATTAAACATATTAAACTTAAAATATATTTAAATTGCAGAACCGGCAATGCTTCGCGATCGCTAGATTTAGGGATTTTTTTTTTAATTATTTATTTCATGTAATTTACAACTGTACAAAATAATACAATAGGTAAATATGTAGTATGTTACATATACACTTGAAAATCTTGGGAAGGAACCACCCATTGGTGGTACTTCAAACATTAATTTAAATTAGAAGGTCCCGTGGCCATCTTCTTTTCAGACGCCTCGGAGAATTGTCAGGGATTGTTAAGGATGAAAGATTAAGAATTAATGGGTTAGGATGGTTAAGGAATTTGGAATGAAAAGACGCATATCTGTTTTGGGTCAAAGCTGCAACGAATGGGATGTTAAGGTCTTTGTGAATGAGTTTATTTGTGACGTAATAAGGAGCATCAAGAATGTTACGTAGGATTTTGGATTGTAACGATTGGATGCGGGAAGAATTTGATGGTTTGGTGGAGCCCCAGAGCTCAATTCCATATGTCCAAATTGGTCTGATTATTGTAGTGTATATTAATTTTTTGTAGTGAATGGGAAGTTTAGAGCGTTTGTCAAGTAAGTGTTGTAGCAATCGGAATCTACGAGCAGTTTCTTGTCGTTTCAGTCTTGTGTGTGGATTCCAAGTAAGTCTCTTGTCAAGATGGAGTCCTAAGTATCGAATCTGTTCAACAGGCATTAGTGGTGTATTTAGAAAGGATACTGTAGGACAGGAAGGCAGAGGTTTACGACGGAGAGTAAAGGTGATCTGGTGGGATTTTTCAAGATTTATTTTGATTCTCCAGTTTTTACACCATTCTTCAATAGATGTTATGTGTGCCTGTAGTGTTTGTGATGCATTAGTTGGGTCGTTGATTATAGAAAGTATACATGTGCCATCAGCGTATGTTGTTAGGACTGTGTTAGGGTGGGTTGGGATGTCAGCTGTATAAACCGTATATAGAATGGGACCTAAGATACTTATGGGACCTAAGATGGGAACACCGGCGGACTGAGAAAAGAGAGATGAGTAAGCTAGGTTATGATTTACTTTAAAGGTTGGGGGTAGGAATTGACGAAGTTTATAGAGCAGACCTGGATGCCAGACTCGATCAAAAGATTTAGGGATGAAGATAGATTAATTGAATGGAATTGAAAGTTTTATTTTAATTAATATATATAGTTATAAAACATTGGATTAATTATTTAATTAATTCCTTATTATGCAAATAATATTATACATGGTAAAAAAAAAATATATATAATCAACATCAACACGATTCAACCTATCTACACGAAACTTGGAAATCTTTTAGTACTCTAAAAAAATTGCACCAAACGGCGCAAACCGGGTCTAATTAAACAAATCAGACAGATATATTAAAAAAAAAGTACAGAAGTTAGAGTATTTTTTTTTTCATTTTGCCTCTTCTCAATATTATATCTTCATTCATTCAATGCTGTTAACCGTTCAATGATATAATAATATCATAAAAAATGTTGTCTAATGTTTGAAGAAAACATTAATTTTTTATAAAATATATAACAAAATTAACAAAAGTTTTATTTTTTTACATTCCATATTATTTGGAAGATATCTCTATTATCTGCTTTAGTGTGGTAATGAGATAACAGCATCATAAGCCAAAAATATAAAACAAAATCTTCTGGATACTATCAACCTCTATTACCTAGTTAAGGGAAGACTAACCGAGCGAAAATGTAAGATAAACCAAATCGGTAAAGAAGTCGATTCCATCAAATTAGCTCAGAAATGAGCAACTATTCGAACCGATCGGGACGCTTTAATTCGATAAAGAGTCCTTTCTTAAGATCATTTCACACAGTTCAACCAACTCCTTCTTTTTAGAGTGTTTGCTAATTTTCTTTGGAAATGTAAGTTTTATTTAGAAAATCTAAAAGTTATTTATAGTGCCTATACTCCAAGAATAAGTTATGGAGCAGGGGCCTTCAACCAAGTTCCAACCTTAAGCCATTATTAATTGTTATTAATAAATTTCACGATAACACTCACTGCTTATCTTATTTATTTTTAATATAAAACAATTAGAAAATAATTTGTATAGTTAAAAGATTATTAAACAAAAATCATTGAATCATTTTAAATAAAAATTGCTATTTATATGAATTTTAGTTTCATGTTAATTTAGAGTAAATCATATGATAGTTTCCGTCAGAAAGGTCAAACTAGGTTCGGTGTGACAGTTGATAGTGCAAGTGGTGCTATTAAAACTACTGTCATGTTAAAGACTCTTTAATTTTGACTAGTAATTATAAGTAGTTTTCATTAATATAATAAAAAACTGACTTTTTTTTCCTATGGGTTGTTGTACTAACACTGATATTTCTTTTGGAATTTTGGGCGATTTCCATTTTTCAACTACTTAAAAACACTTTTTTCTTCCTCAAACCATTTCAATTTTCGAATTTATTTCCTAAAAGTAGCATTTTCGCTAATTACCACACCAAATCACCGCAAACCACCTTTTTTTTCACTATTTTACTGTTACAACTACTCCTGACCACCATGATCCAGTGATAGTTGCAGTTATAATATTTAGTATTATGACAGGACTATCACACAAGGCGTAGTGAGATAGCTGACAGTACACATCGTGGCATTGAAGCTACTGCTCCTCAATATATAGCCTGATAAGTGACAGTAGATGCTACTACAGTTCTCCTAATGTAAGTTTACACGGTGATACTTTTCAGCACGACCGCAACTGCTCTAGTCTAAACTATATGACAGATAATGCCATAGCTACTTTTACTGTCGTGCCAGTATAGTAGCATAATCAGGTCATGCATGATAAATGTTAGTATATGTCGCGGTGGTGAAGCTAATGTCACTATGATTTTAAATATTTTATTTTTATTATTAGTTATTTTAATCAACAAAACAATTATAGTAGTAGATAATCTATAAATGTAGCCCACGGACACAAAAAGGATATCTCTAATAAAGGAATATTTGATAATAGTAAATCCAAAAATACATAATAAATCAAGTATATATTCAAAATAAATTTCAGAGACTAGAATCGAATATTATCCTGAATTGATGGATGAGCCATCAAGTAATGGATTGGTCCAGGGATTGAATTGATAATAACAGGATTTGGTCTGGATAGACTAACGTTCCCTTATCGTACGTCACTACAATGCTAATGTGGCGTATCTGAAAACTTCTGCGCGAATTGTGTTTGAACTAAAGTTATAAATATAACATAGATATTAATTTCTTTTTTATATATAAATACTTAATTGATCGATTATTAATTATTAGAGAAGTTTGTCGGGGGGTGCGGTCAGCAAAGAACAACATAAATAAAGATGATTTTGTTTATTTATGTTGTTCTTTGCTCACCGCACCCCCCGACAAACTTCTCCAATCACTAATCTACGGTCAACTATCTACATCTCATGATCGATTATTATGTTTACTCAATGACGTCTCTACCCAGATCACTTAAAAGACCAGAAATCAACTGACGATTCAGCCAACTATACCGACTGCTCAGCCGGACCTCTCATCCCTCACAAGAAAACAAACTACTAATTTATAAGACTATACTCCGACCTATCTGAACCTACAGACTTGAACTTCAGGGAACAGCAAAACCGTCGAAAATCAAAAGTATCCAATAAATTCAATCCAAAATCCTTAGAACAATAGTTAATGCACCATATTACGTTTCCACCACAACATTACAACATGACCTTCATATCCCTTTTGTCCTTGACCTTATACTAACCAAATTCTCAAAAATCCATATAAACCTTTCCAACCATTATAATCCTTTGATTCAAACCTTATCTAGTTCCACCCATCCCAAAGCCCACCTAGAAGTTTGAAACGGCAGTGGCCAAGAGACTTATTAAAATAAAAACAGACAATTGGAGTTCTGGCATTGGTCAGATTCTCCACTCAAGTTGAGTGTTTGCGGCTTTTGCGCACTTCCTCATCCTCCACTGGCTCTATCCACACGTGGGGGATAGAGTGGCCTCAAGGATCCTCAGATCGATCGTGTAAATATTGTACATAGGTACATCGTACATTGTACACGTAAATGTAACTACATATTATATTACTTTTATAATTATTTTATTTTATTTTTTATGCACATAGTTTGATCATGTTCATTTTCATTATCTTCCTGTTTGTATATATTTTAACAGAGATTTTATTTATTTTTATACACTTATTTATTTATTTATTTTCATTCTTATTTCATTTTATTTTAGTATGAATGTGATCATTCATCACTATTACCTATTGCCCACAATATTGTGGCAGATTGTAATATTTATCAATTAAATAAAGTTAAAAAAAAAATTAATGACGTAATATTCTGTTAAATATTTTTGGCATTGCGAAAAGAATAAAAAAAAGTCATTCTTATCCCTTCTAAAACAATAATTAAATATAACCTAAATACAATATATATCAAATATTTTTTTAAACAATTTTATCTTTATTCCTATATTTTTCCTCCTTCAACGTGTTCAACAAAGTGAAATTATATTTTCATCGTTTATTCTTTCCCATTTTTGTTCTCAACACTATCAACGCTACTCTCTCATACCTCCCTTATCCAGTTATACGCATCTCACCTTTAACTCGTTACACAAATGCAATGCTAATTAAAAAAAAATTATCAATAAATAGAAATAAATCAAGAAGAAAATAGACACAACAGTAAAACCATTAAAAAACAAATAAATAGGTTCAAAAGCTAAGCTAAAAAAACAAATGAATAATTTCAGAGCTAATTCCGAGGCGATGAGGTAAGATGCCCGCCCAGGGAGTCCACAATATCGCAATATAATTAAACTTAATATAATTTTAGTGGCTAGAAACTTTGGAGAATTAATTATGGAGACGAAATGGAAGTTGTAGGGATGGTGTCAGCTGTGAGCAACCACAGACACAGAAAAAAACAGCAGCAGTTGGTTTGGAAAGGAAGTCATCCCGCACCAAATGGTCCATGGACCCGTGTGGTTATCACCCCAATGGGATATATCAAGGGGGTAAAGGAGTGTTGCTGTATATATCGAGAATGGTTATAAAGTATAAATTCAAGGGTTATAAATCAGTAAAGTGGTAGATAGATTTATTTATTGGCTTTTAATACAACGTCCAGACCTTGTAGGTTCGAGAGCACTCTGGGGTCCAACCAGCCTCATGAAGAAGATGAGAATTGGTCGAGTGTAATTCTGACCAAATACCTCCTAGCACAACCGTTGGTCTAGTCACACTACTTAACAAAGTACTCGCTCAAACACTAACCCTTAATTGGCCCTATTGGTATAGATTTATAATACACTGTAGCCATAGAGTCTACTCCAGTATATTAGTATGTGTAAAACTATAGTCATTTAAAAAATTAGTTAAAGTTACATTAGTTTCAAAAAATAATATTGAAAATATTATTTTAAGCACTAAAATTAAATGTTTTTTTTTTTTAGTTTTAAAATACTTTTTATTTATTGATATATATTACAATCTGCTACACAGTAGTGGGCAATACATAATAGTGATGATTGATCACATTCATACTAAAATAAAATAAAATAAGAATAAAAATAAACTTATAAATGAAAAAAAAAATCTCTATTAAAATACCAGGGCATTCAAAAAGTCCTGTCGTTTTTCGTTTGTTCGTAGTTTATTTTGATTCTAGAGTGTTTGCTAATTAATTCCGTTCAATACAACTTTTATCCATGTAAACACAAATGTTTATACTTTATGAATAGGAGGCTAAGGA
>NW_027106340.1:535251-552398 GCF_000696795.3 Halyomorpha halys | reverse complement strand
TATTTATAATTTCCCCCAAAAAAACGACAGGACTTTTTGAATGACCTGGTATATAGAAACAGAAGGAAAAACAAAACGAACATAATCAAACTATGTGTATGAAGAAATAAATAAAATAATATAATCTCAGAGCCCACTCTATCCCCCACGTGTGAGTGGTAGAGCAGAGCTCAAAAGATCCCAGTGCATTCCTCTCGCCGCATCATTGGTAGTGAGCCAGTGGGGGCTGAGCAAGTGCACTAAAGCCACAAATACTAAACTTTAGTGGAGAATCTGACCATTAAAATAAAATGTTTAAATATGAATGAAGTTAATATTTTTATATTTAAAACAATAAGTTTTATCCGTTTTTTTCTCAAACAAATTTAACTATGGACTAACTTTTAGTTTCTTTAATCTTTATCCTCTAATACAGAACAACACTTATCTATACTTTATATCTTTTAATGTATTTTTTTGTTCTTTAAATTATTTGGATATTATCATTAAAATGATGGGCCAACTTGTATTCACCGAAACACAGTTTAGTAACTCATTATCTTAAGGTTAATCTGTTTTATGGAAAATTAAATTATTTTTTAAGTTCGGCTATAACTATGAAAAGAGGTATTTTCCGATCAAAATAGAAATTTTTAGGATTTGTTATACAAGATTTATTTTGAAAGACAGAATAAAAGGGCCGTTTTATTTCCCTCGATTCCTTACTCACCTTTAACCAGAGTTGGGAATAACTTATAGTTAAAATTGCCATGGATACGATATTTATTTATCAATGGTTCATTCATGAATAAGGCCCGTAACCATGGCAACTTTAACTATTAGTTTCAACTATAGCTAATTTTTGCACATCTTTGCCTTTTTTTTTTTATTTGAGTATAAATATCTTAATTTTTGTGGAAAAACTCTCTGAGGGCAGTGTGCAATCCCATTAAATCCTGCCCCGTCTCCCCTCTCCTCCAAATTAAAAGAAACCTCCTCCCCGACTCCGGAGAAGTCCTCGTGGCTTTGATATTATGCGAAAGACCTAAAGCATATTCGGTGGCTATTTGTCTAGAGAGATATAGAGTGGCATACTAATACGCTTCGCTAATCAAAGTAGACTCGGTGAGTAAGAAGCCTTTGATGTCGTATGGTGTTTACTCTCTGCCCTTATTAATATAAGAGATTCTCAATTTTTTTTTCTCATCATTTCATTTTTATTTTTTAATACTTTTTAGACATTGCATCGCAAAATAAAGTAAGCAAAAATATTATAGGAGAAATTCGAACAGAAGTTTAATAAAGACTCTTCATCTTGATTAATTGAATGCCGCCTCAGCTTCCCTTAAATTCCAACGTGTTGTTGATAAGTTTAAAATTAAGATAGACAGGATTCATGATGATATATTTCATCATCTTGGAGTATTTAATTTTATTTTAAAATATTATTATTAATATAGCCTATCCTAATCCTTTGGTTCAAACCTTATCTAGTTCCACCCATCCCTACAGCCCACCTAGAAGGTTGAAACGGCAGTGGCTAAGAGACTTATTAAAATAAAAATGCACAGTGAAACAAAAATGGCAATGGTCTGTTGAGTGTTTGCGGCTTTAGCGCACTTGCTCAGCCTCCATTGGCTCATTACCAGTGATGCGGCGAGAGGGATGCGCTGGGATCTTTTGAGCTCTGCTCTACCCCTCACATGTATGGGATAGAGTGGGCTCAGGGATCCTCAGGTCGATTGTGTAAATATGGTATATATTACTTTATCAATATGTTATTTTATTTATTTACTTTTCATACAGATAGTTTGATTATGTTCATCTTGTTTATTCTTTTGTTTGTATATATTTTCAAAGAGTTGATTTATTTATTTTTTTATTTATTTTTTATATTTTTTTTTTTTTATTTTAGTATGTATGAGATCATTCATCACTATTACCTATTGCCCACAACTGTGTGGCAGATTGTATCTATCAATAAATAAATCTATCAATATAGGGTTTTAAAATAAGTTTGTAGCGTTATTCAATATTTTAATTTAATCTCCTCTGTATTTATAAAATCATGTTAACTTGCTCAAAAATGTTTACATATTCTAAAAAATTATTAGTTAAGGTGCTTTTATGCATCAGTGTCAACCGATATTCCTTTCATTAAGTGGTATTTTGCTTGCTCAAAATGGAAGAAAAAAATTCATTTTCGTCATTTAATAATATTTTATTTCTGAAAAGGAAAATCCGCTGCATATATACTTAACAGAATTTGCAAGCTGTATCGCGATGATGCCTTAGGAGAAAGCACCGTCCCTAAGTTGTTTGCTTGGTTCAGAACCGGAAATTTTGAACTGGAAGACGCAAAGCGCCCAAGTGGTCCTTTGAAATTTTGCACTATTGCGATAACTTCCTTACTCTATAGTCCATATATAGGTAAGTGGAAGTATAAATATTATTTTCTGTTATCTATTAAGTTTATTAAAAAATAATAATAATAGTATTAGAATTTGAAAATACAATAATTTTACATAAAGAAAATAATACAATCAAAAGAAAAATTTTTGAGTCTATTAACTAGGCATAAAACATTATTTAAAAAGTGGAATTTTAAAACAGATACAAGAATTCTGAACCAACACTTTGCAAAGATTTTAATCAAAATTAATTTATAAAAAATATGGGTATAAATTTATTATAATATATATAATAAATTTTGATATGAATTTTAATAATATAATAAATAAGAATAAATAAATGATCTACCTGACCTGAGTGTAAGAAAGGTTACAAATATTTTTATGATAACAAAGTATAATAGCGTTAAATTGATTCGTGAATAAAAGTTTTAATATTAATTTGAAGAGCGACAAAATAGGTGATTAGGCATAAGCTAAGAATAGCTTATTAATAAATTTATATTATTCCCTAATGTTTTATTGTCTATTAAGGTAATTTTGATTGATATTAGAAACCTGGGCAGAATAGTCTGCGTAAAGTTTTAAAATTATTGATGAGTGAAAATTTGTATTTAAGGTACACTATTTTATCAATAATAATGTTGTTTATTAAAAATCAATGAATAATAAAAGCTGTTTTGTGATAGATTGTCCTTGAGGATGGCCGAATTGGCCGAAACGTAGGACTTTTAAAGAAATAAAGAGTGTTTTGAGACTTTAATTGGATACAATTGATTTTATTTATTTTTATTGTTTATCTTCTGCTCGTTCACTCAACTATAAAGACTAGTTTGGTATCCACGAAAGTAAGATGCCATTAGACTTTTGGACTTGCCAAATGAATACGGCATTCGAAACCCATCATCACAGTCGAGATCCGGTTTTCGCACTCAGAGCTTCTCCGTGTAAGGTCAAGGCAGTTTGGTTAGAGAGTAAGTGGAAGTTTTAGCAGTGATAGTTTGGAGAAAGCTATAATACTTCTACAATATTATCTATTTTTCATCGTTGGTTTTATAAAAGCCAAAATCTAATTTCATAATAATAGTTGACTGTAGATTCGATATGAGGAGATGGTGTGGGGGAGGGAGGGCGCGGTCAACAAACATACACAGAGACGTAAAAAAAAAACAAAAAAAAAACACTAAATGCATATTTTGAACTGACTTCAATACTCATCAAGATTTATTTTACCAAACAATATTATACTCCCATTAAATTCCTCGGTGGATTTCACTTTTTGCGTTTCAGAAGATACACCCACTGGTTCATTATTCACGTGACGTTATCGAATAACACGGGATGACGAATGATTCGATGGAATGAGACAACCGAGTTGCATAAACAATATTTTCAAACAATGAATTTTTCATCGGATTTCATTAAGTTCGCCCACTTAGACGATTGTCTTCGTATCCGGAGTCCTTCGGTTCAGTTTCTCCGGATGAATATTTAAATATTTGTCTTCCGCCCAGAATAAAGCAATATACTAAATTATGTTGAAAATATAAAAGCATATTTCTATCTTGAAAATAATAAATTAAAAATTTAATGTGAACGGTAAGAAAAAATTAATCATTATTTATTTAATTTTATTATATTATATATTTACAGACAATAGTTAAATGGATCAAACGCATTCTTCCAATATTTACAGAGAGAAATACTTTATTCATCCATACTGGCCGAATACATCGGGTTACTACATTACACAGCATACTAATCAATCCGTGAGCGGACATATATAAATTACAAATTTTAACATGATATAAGAAATAGTATATAAGTAGTAAGAATAGTATATAATGATATAAGTAGACAGAAAACATTTTTTTTTTCTCTTTTTTCTCACAGTTTTCTTTTACAATAAATTCTACACACTAAATACAAATATTTCAATTCATTACTTTTTTTCTTTCCCTTTCTTGTCCCTTCTATTTCACAATTTTTGTTTCATTTTATCAACTAATTCACTCTCCCGAATTCCCCCTCTCAGATCCTCCCCAGTGACCATCAGGACAAATTCACCATTAGACAGCGGTGTGAGATCAAACCAGAGAAATACTAGTCACAGCAGTAGATCAGTTTACAGTAAAACATACAAATAAATACATTTTACCTAAACAAAACTAATATATAGATTTAAAGGAAAGTAAAATAAAACATTAGTTAAAAGAAATCCTTGATTAGATACATAAGTAAAAAAAAAAAGATTAATAAATAACAATGATAATAATAAAATAATTTAATGAATAAATAAGTTAAAATACACAAATCAACAGGTCCATTTTGATAACAAAATAAGAAATAGAAGAAAACGAGATTAAAAATTAAACCAAAATAAACTACACTTCATATAGATATGTATGTACCAATATAAAATAGTAATCACCAATAATATCTACCATTGTTATTATCTTGTTAACCAGAGGTTTGTAGGATAATTTTGTTTTTAAAAATCTATAAACAACTTTTCTCATTAATTCTATCTTTGGTTGTTCTAGTATATTTTTATCTATCGAGGAAGTTCTCTTAAATTTATTTTTCTGTTTTCAAGTATTTTATTATTTATTATTTTCCCTGTTGTTTCTATATTTTATATTTTCTTCTATATTATTTATTTTTATATTTAGTGTTGTGTAAGACACTTAATCTTGGCATAGTGTAGCGATGCCAACCTAGGACAACCAAGCTGTGCCCCAAACACTTTTAAACAAGTTGTACTTTGTTACTTCGTTAAACGTTAAACTAAGATTATACAATGTGGTCGAATATGGCCCACACGCTCAGTTCACATCCACTCATACTCCAACACGAAAAGTTTAAAGGATAAATGCAAATCAGGTACTTTAACTTTAATGGTTTCAAAATATTGCTATTATCAATAGTTGAACAATAAATTAACACTCTAGAGCATCGTGAAAATGAATTGGAAAAGATGTACAAGGATCAACATGTGTGTGAACTTAAAAAGTTTCTTTTTAGTGGACATTCAAAGAGAAGGCACCTGCCTAGAGTGGACCAGTATAACATGACAAAATTATGTTATAAAAATATTTTGTACTCTTACCCAAAATAAATTTTTTTCCACTTACTTGTAAGATATGTCGTGCCTTACAAAAGATTTTAACTTTAAATGCTCTTAAATATGTCCTATTATTTATTATAGAAAAAATTGCTAGACAAGCAAGGTTGTGATAAAAGTGTATTAATAGTGTTTAAAGAGAAATAATTTTGACTGTGGTTTTTAATGGATATTTGACTTATTAGATATAAATGTTTTGACCTGGGCAGAATAGCCTGTATGAAGTTTTTGGAGTGGTTAAATTATATGTTTCATAGTGAATTGAGTAGATTGTCCCTGAAGATGGCCGAATTGGCCGAAACGTTGGACGTGTAAAAGAAATAAAAGTTTTGAGACTATAATTTGGATAGTGTTTTGAATTATTTATTAAAAAAATTGCCAGTCTCAAGAAAGAATTTTAAGATTATAAATAAATTATTTTTTTTTTAATATTGCTTATACTTGGAATATATTAGGGCGAAAAAGAAAAGGTTTAACGCACAGGTATGCTAATAATTAAAAACATATTATTCTATTTATTATATTACAAATATAACAGAGATATAACTAGGGAGATATAGTTTTAAACACCGAATCTCCAAAGACGAAGTGGAACCCAGACAACTGGAAGCTGGAGTTGCCAACTGCTGGGGACGGCGTCGGACAAAGACCGATGGGACAAGTTTGTTCTGTCCCACCTGGGATTGTCGTTCTGGGACCAAATGACACGCTCGTGTATTATATTATATCATATTCCCTTCCATGTTACTGCCCCTGTGGTCAGGTTCAAATGGCTAAATTATCTTATGAATTTATGTTGTCAGTGGGTACTAGAAATATCCAATGTCTCTAAAATATTAAACATATCTACCATGGAACAGATTAGTTTGTCAAGAACCTAACGACAGTAACCATGAATTATTCATTTAATTAATAATTTTTTTATTGTTATTTACAACTGTATACACATACATACAACAAGTAAATTTGCTGTAGGTGACATAGTAACATGATAATAATTTATTTAAATTTATTATTTATTATAGTAAATTTATTTTTTTTTAATAATTTATTTATTAATATTTACAACTGTATACACATCAAGTAAATTTGCTGTAAGTGATATTATGACATGATGAAAACATGTGGAGAATCTACCCACTGATAGAAATCCAATAACATTACTAGATGAGAAGATCTCGAGAACATCTTTTTTTCAGACGCCTAGATGTTATTAGGTAATGAAGGAGAAGCCAGATTAGAAACAAGTGGATTTGGGTGGTTGAGAAATTTATCAAGGAAGGAATGGTATCTGATTCTGGCCAAATCCTGATAAAGTAAGGAGCATTAAGGATTTTGGACTGTAAGGATTGGATTCGAGAGGAATTTGATGGTTTAGTGGAGCCCCATAGTTTAACTCCGTATGTCCAGATAGGCTTTATAACAGTCATGTAGATCAGTCTTTTGTAATGGATTGGCAATTTAGACCGTTTGTCTAGTAAATATTGTAATAGCTGGAATCGACGAGCAGTTTCTTGTCTTTTTAGTCTTGTGTGAGGATTCCATGTCAGTCGTTTGTCAGCATATAGGCAACCATGAATTAAAAAAAAATGTTACAATTTCTTATTAAAAGTTTTCATTTATTTTTAAAAATAATATTATTTACTTCCTATTAATCCACTCCTACCTCTCTGATAGAACCTTTAAAATAAATCATATCCTAGCCTATTCATCTCTTTTTTCTTAGCACGCTGTTGTTCCTCAAGGTAGTAATGTATCTACCTTCCCATTCTCTGTATGGTTACTACAACTCATATCCCAATCCACCCTAACAAAGTCCTAATGACATATGCTGATGAAAAATGTCTACTGTCTGTAAATAATGACCTTACTACTCCGTCACTAACTCTGCAGTCACACATGACATCCATTGAAGAATATTGTCATAACTAGAGAATCAAAATATTAGATTGCCTCAGGTTTTGTGTTATTATCTCCTCTTGTGAGATTGTGACATGTCGTACAGACCAACCTACTCGCTATAATTGTTTATTTGAAAAGTAAGATATGTAAGTCTACCATGGAATTACTCAAGTTACGCCAACCGGAATAGCCCCTCCCTATTCCTAGTACGCTTACGGCAGACTCATGCCATCATCGATGACACCGCCTTCAGCGGACCCGGCAATTTATCTTATAATGCCAATCTGACAAACCAAGATCAATATTTGCCTGCATATATACATTTTTATTGTATATATTTAATTTGTTTATGTTTATTTTTCTAGGAGGTCAGGAAAAAAAAAAATTAAATTAAATTAAAAAAAAAAAAGTTACTCAAGTTCCTCCCATATAAAATCCTTACAATCCAAATTTCTCCTTGATGCTCCTTATTATGTAAAAAATAAAGATCTCAACATCGCATACGTTGCAGATTTGGCCCGAAATAGATATACCTCCAATCATTTCAAAATCCATACCCACCCAAGCCCGCTAGTTCTTAATCCAACATCCATTACAATCTCTGAAAATCCTCTGAGGTGTCTGAAAAGAAGATGGCCATGGTATCTTCTATATTAAAGCAAACATTGAAGTATCACCATTGTGTGTTCTGAAAAATTTATCACATTAATCTATTGTATTTTTTTATACAGTTGTAAATTTAAATAAATAAATAGACTGATCTACATGACTATTATAAGGCCTATCTGGACATACGGAGTTGAGCTATGGGGCTCCACTAAACCATCAAATTCCTCTCGAATCCAATCCTTACAGTCCAAAATCCTTAATACTCCTTACTTTGTCACAAATCAAATCATCCATCAGGACCTCAATGTCACTTATGTTGCCGATTTGGCCAGAACCAGATACCAATCCTTCCATAATAAACTTCCCAACCACCCAAACCAACTCGTTTCCAACCTGGCTTCTCCTTCACTACCTAATAATCCTCCTAGGCGTCTGAAAAGAAGATGGCCTCGAGATCTTCTCCTTTAGAAATGTTTTTGGAGTTCTATCAATGGGTAGATTCTCCACATGTTTTTATCATGTCATAATATCACTTACAGAAAATTTACTTGATGTGTATATATGTATACAGTTGTAAATATCAATAAATAAATTATTTAAAAAAAAAATAAATAAATTTAAAATTTATCAATTAACTGAAGGGTTTTTAAAACCAAGGAATTTCGGAGTTTGATTCAAATCAACAGATATATTATATTTAATATGGTCCCTAAAACATTCACTGCCTTCCAGTAGAGAGTCACAGTTAGGAGTGGATCCGTAGAGGCCACCTCTCCAGCCAAACCCAACCTGCCCCGCTGGAATCCGGTCTTCTCCAGCTCCCAGCAATTATCCAGCCAATGTCTATCAGCCACTCCTCACCGAGGCCTTCAGAACATTTTGAACCAACTTCTATTTAATCCAGATCGTATTTCGTATATAATTTGACGCTTATTTCATTAGTTGCTTTTTAGCCTCAACCTAGATGTTTTTTTATTTTTTATTTATATTATACAAATACATTTTATACTCATCAAAACACGTCAATTTCAATATTTCTTTCTTATTTACTAAGTTTAATCTTCCTATAGATCTTATAAATAGATTTTCCCTAAATTGGATAATTTTATTTTAACGCTTACAAAAAAATATAATTTATAATTGGAGAGTGCTTTGCAGGAAAGAAACAATATTTCACCCGCTCGAACAAACCGAAAACACTGAAATTCATACAAGTGAAACATCTCAGAAAATTTTTTATGGACGAACTTCTTACAAAACCGAAGCACTTTGATAATTTATTAGGTAATCACTTGCTTTATACGTGATGAGTTCAAAATGGAAACTAACAACCGAAAATGTTAAAGATGAAAGCAAACATAAGGTGACCTCGCATTCACCCTCAATTATCAGGGAGAACCCTGACGCAAACCAATTACCCATTTAGCAACTCAGCGATAGGTCAACTCTGTTAGCAACATTAGCAGGTGATTGAGAAAAATCAAACCCAGTTTCTAATTTATTGTTTTTTATTTACTCATAATACTGAGTATTCTTAAAAAATATGACTTATTTTCTTACTTCTAGAAAAAAAAAACTATAGGAGTACAATAGGAGTATAAAAGGATAATTTTATAAATTCCATTGAAAGTAGGTAGCTCAATGGTAAGGCATTGTACGAAATACTCCAAGGACGCGGGTTCGAATCAGACAGTAGCAGATATTTTTCTAATTCACTGCAGCCGTGTGTCTGCCCTCTGGGTTCGGGAGCCCTCATTAACTGGATACTCTTAATTAGGTATAAATCTGGCGGGTGAGCGTGATTCTGATCAAATCACCTCCTGGCACCACAGTTGCTCTAGTAACAGCTCTAGAAACAACACTGAACCCTTTACCATTGTTTTATGTTGATTAATTGTTGATTGTTCATGAATTTAAAGGTTATGGTCCCAGAATAATAGGTTTGGAACCTTATGGGTTCGAATCCCTCCAGAATAAGTCATGATTTATTCCAAGAAGGCCGTAAGAAATGAATCTTGGCATTCTCACTATCATTTTCAGTGGAAGACTTGATTAAATATATTAAAAAAATAAGTAAAAAAAATCAAGCACCATGTCTCATTTAACATAATCATAGTGACGTTAATGTCCAGTCAACAAAGAGTTTTCGAAATGAGGATTAAAAAACTAAAATGATAAAATATTGAGACATTAAATGATAGACATTCTTGTTTGAAAAGATGATTCGACTGAGGCAATATAGCTTGTAATGGAAAGTGTTGTAAACCCTGGATATACCTATATTAATGAAATATTACGAAAAGATTGCACAATAATCTTTGATGAATAAGATATAGGTTAAATAGATGAGCAATCGTGACCATGAGCAAATCACCTACTTGCACGACCTTTGTTGAACAACAGTCATGCAAGGAGGTAGATCATTCCTTTACAACGTCCTGACTTTCTGTGGTCATTTTTACGTGAATCCATAGATATTAAAGTAAAAAATTTTAAAAAATGTGTAATTTTTGCTAACTCTGATTTTTTCACAATGTTTTATTACCAGATGATGGTCGGGTGGGTAAATACACAAATAATTATTTATTTATTAATTTTTTTTGCAATTGGATTATATATAATATTTATATTTTTCTTTTTTTTTCTTCCTTATTTAATATTTTGTATTATTGCTGTCAATGTGTACTATTGTTTTCAAACTATTTCCATACTTCAACAGACCTATGTCATATTATAGACCATTAAGTTGTACATTGACATCGAGAAGTTTAATCAAATTGTTAGAGTCATTTTCGATAAAATTAAAAAAAAAAAAAAGTATAAAAAATCGATTTTATAAATTGACACTTCAGTGTAGTCGATTTTATTGGAAAAGTTACCAACACATCCCAGACTATGTTAACTCCTTAAACATGTAATTCCAGTTTCGTACGACTTTTCAGCTTTTAAGTCTGTGAACAGTTTACAGACGTACAGACCATTTTACAAGACTAGATTTTTTGGACGTCTTTGGTTTTCTGCTCGAATTCGAACTTTTGCACGATGGCAATACTTTCCCCTTACTACATATTTCATGTATATGAAAGTGAGAGTAAAAACATTTATAAAAGCTAAATTTGAAGTTACGTTTAATGAGGACATTCTGATAGAGGGCGGTAGTAGCAACCTGTGCCTGTTTAGAAAGCAACTGGAAGGTCTAGTTGATGTAGGTTCAGAGATCAAGTACACAGGTGCGGGCGTCCTCGCTCTATTACCAGCTACCGCTCGATACTCGATTAGTATCGATATTTTGGCTGCCTTAGTCATTAATTAATGATATCTATCGATATTTATTGCGTTCTTAATATACAACTTTTACTTACCACCCCACTTAGAGTTGAAAATTACATTTGCTAATTTATGAACTGATATTTCTATATTAGTCATTGAGGCGATACTCTCCAGTACTAATTTGTCAAATGAGCTTTTCAGTTTACAATTCGATAATCTGCCAAGTATAGGTAGGGGAATACAAAATGGCGGCTGTTTCAAAACTTTTTCATTCAGAACTCTATATCCATAAAACTAGAAAATCTGATAAAACAAAACTTAAGCTCTGATGAGATGGGGAGAAACCTCGGAAACAAATAGTTGTAAACTATTTTGATTATTTATTATGTAAAAATAATAAAATTTGTAATAAATATAATATTATACTACGTAATTATGTATACTTTTTTATAATTATCCACTTTTCTTTCTTTCTTTTTTTTGGCCCGAACTTTGTGATTTGATTCTAAATTTTAGTTAGGATTTACTTATACCGAACGACATCGTGAAGTTAAAAGTTGAAATGTTAATAAAAAAAAAACAAAAAAAAAAACCTCTGTTACCTTTTAGCGAGTATTTGTCGATGTACGATAACAATGTTACTGTCTCTTAAGGCAATCATAAAACCACAAATAGTACAAGAGCCATGAGTTCACCCCAATTTTTGATTACTTTAAAAAAAACTATACATAATTAATAGTCAAAACTGATGAGTCTGCCAAGTATAAGTAGGGGGAATACAAAATGATTACTAATTACTAATCTTTCAGTATATTTTTACGAAATTTTGCTTTTTAAAAAGCTAAGTCCCGAGAACTATTGGACGTAAACTGCTCTTTTATGGCTACTATTTCAGCAAATTTACTTTTCTTTAAATAATGTTCTCTTAGATTTTCTATTTTTGTTGGTAGTTTTTAAGATATAGAGCTCCGAATGAAAAATCAATGTTTTTTTAAGGTTTTGAAACAGCCGCCATTTTATAATCACCCTACCTATACTTGGCGGACTCATCAATTTTGAGTAGTAATTATACATAGATTTTATTTATATAATCAAAAATTGGGAAGAGATAACTGCCCTTTTTTCTTCCCGACTCTTGTACTAACCGGACAAATTTCAATTGCCCTGGTCTGAAGTATAGGCCCCCTTCGAAACGGACACTTCTAGGCAACGGACTAAATCATCACATTATAACAATCTAAAAAATGAATGGCCGAAATAAAGGAGTAAATATAAGCCTAAAGTGTAACAATCCATTGTGAAGTGGGATTCGGTGTTATTCAGGCGGAAGTAGCAATACAAGGCGAAAAGAACAGCTGTCATAAAGCATTGTCGAAAAGTCACTCACAGAAAGGTTTTCACAGTTTGTGAGTGGAGCCAGTGGAACACAAGCATCACGTGACGGCTCCTACCTTCTTGTCGAGAACAGAAATGTCACATTCCTCCTCAACATCGTTACTCCTTCCTTATCTCATCGTGGCGAATCGCAATCCGACTGACTTATTGTCTAAGAGAAAGTCACAGCGGGTATTGTGATTCTAGCACAGCTCAGTTTTGTTTTTTACTTGATTTAACAGCAAGGAAACCTTAGCCGTGGTAACGAACCCACCAAGTGAAAGTTCTGAAGTCATTAAAAATACTATTAAATTAATATAATTGCAATACATTGAAAAGAATATTTAGAAAATAGAAAGCATAAACATGTAATTTGAAATACACCTATGACATTTCACATTATCGTTAAGTCCTAGATTTCCCAATTGGTTTAATTAGCTGTTAATAATTAATCACTTTCATCAATATTAAAAAAAAAATCAAATAAAACTGAACCTCTACAACCCATGAAAGATCAGGTACTATGTAAGGACTAGACCAAAGGTTGTGCAACGAGGTAATTAATTCAGAATGATGCTTCAATGCCTATTCTTTACCCGATTAGATTAGAAGTACTCACTTTATGAGGTTGGGAGGGCACCCGAACCACGGGGCTCACTCAAGGCTACAGTGAAACAGGAAATTTGCCACAACCGAATGCAAACACAGGTCCTTAGTACAATGCCTTACCATTGATCTACCTACTCCCATAGTACCTTACCACTTTTATGAATATAATGTATTTTTTATCGATATTATATTTGTAATTTATTTATTTTTATTCCGTTCTTTTTTTCTTTTATTACAATTACTGTTTAACAGTTATTACTGAAGAACAGAATGACATTGTTATCATTTTATATCATTCTGTTTATATATTCTTTTTTTATTTTTTTATATTTATTGAGATTGTTATGCCCTGAAGAAGGCTAGAAACTCTAGCTGAAACGTTGGAACAATTAAATATGTTACACCAACTTATTTGTGTTTCATTTTGACCGCACCCCCAACCATCTTCTCCACGTATGTTAATTTTATATTATTCGGAAAAAAAATGTTAGGCCTCATATTTAATTTTAAGGATGATTTCATTAAAGCGAAAAACATGCATTTATTTATTATACCTTCGACACATTTCAATTTGAAGGATTTCAAATTATCCTTGGGCCCCAAATATTTTCAGATTTTTTTATTTATTTGCTAATATAATAACTTCCTTAAAAATAATTATAGAGTAATACAAGGAAATTGACAAAATTAGTTCATTAATTGTGTCTTAAAGGAATGCCTTGAAAGATGAAAGTGAAAGATAATACTATCTTACCTAACATAATTAAATATTTTAAATTACATAATTCAGTCTTGAAATTATACCCTTGTCTAAATAATAATTACTTTGAAATATATAGCAAGGTCGATTATTTTTTATGTCAACATCAAACGTTATTCTAAAGCTACAAATTGGGTCTATAAGTATAGAAAAACATAGTTTGCTTACAACATACAAGCTTATATTACTAATTACTAAGTAAACTGAGTATAATAACATAACTATACGAAAACGGACATGGGTTTTGGTTGTTATTAAGTATTTAGGGGGGAAAAATATATATATATATATATATATATATATCATAGCGGTATTACATTGGTCATATTTATACATTAAAACCCTAAAGAAAAATTTAAATATCTCCAGTTAAAATTTTAATTAGCGTGTTTGCGAGTTTCGTTTTATTTTAACGATGGTTTCTACTTCTATGTGTAAAGCCTATTTATTAGTGATTTCATAAATTAAATATGAAAAATTATTAAATGATGTATCTTGAATGTAAAATTTGTTCTATATTTACAACCATAATTTAAAAACATAAAACTTTTTTTGAAATTTGCAGAAACCAACTTTAAAACCGACAATATATAAAAATAATGATAAGATTATATCTCCTTTATATATCTTAATTATATAACTAAAGATAAGACTTTGAATTATATTTATAAGGTTTTCACCATTAAAACTAACTTCTATTCATTCAAAGACATGAAATTCAGTTAAAATGAATTTGCTAAACATGGCCGAAAGGATAGTCGAATTTCGTCATGGTTTTTGTTCTAAACCATGGTCCTTAAACGAAGTAAATTTAGATTTAGAGACCGCAAAAACTAGAAACTAAAATAATTTGAAATTAATATATTTTATCAATCAGAAGAACTCACAAATTAAAAAAAAAAAAAGAAAAGAAAAAGAAAGGAATTATAAGTATAAAATTACTTAGCTAATATGACATTTATGTCAATAAAGAAAAATCTTCTAAACTGGAATTCGCATTGTTTTGCACGATAACACATCGATTTCAGAAATTTGGTCCGGGGAAAAAAAAAAGAAAAATTTTGTTTTTGTTACATTCTTTCTCGACCGCCATTTCTTCAATTATTAAATCTTTTTAAACACATTTAAAACAATATGCAGAAATACTTCTTTTGTTTATATAATTTTAAAGGAATCGTAAATAGTGCCTTGTTATGTGATAGTAAAATGTTTTGATATGTATTTTTTTAAATTGTTTCTACTACCATTGTTAACCCTCAGAGTATTTTTTTTATTTGTTTTCAAGAATATTAAGAATTCAACTTTTAACGTACTTAACTTATTCACAATAGAAGAGTCCATAGTACTCCTGGGAACTGTTTCCTAAAGTGTTTCGAAGTAAGAGAACAGATCAGGAAGAATAGAAGTTCAGTGAACTTGAACTCATGAGAACCATCATAAGTCACGATCGAAGAGTGAAAGCGAAAACGCAAAGTTCCACTCCGATGGCTACTAATCACCGTTTGTATTTCTTGGAATGGGGGAAGGGTTGTTGTAAAAGAAAACATAAAAGAGACATAGAACTGAGTGCAAACAAGAGGGGGAGGGAAGATAAAAAAAAGTAAAAATGGCCCGGAAGAGAGCGGAAGAAAACATTCCATAAAAAGGAACCTGCCGAACAGTGTGATATGATTTGACCCCCCCCCCCTGCAAAGAAACGAAATTCTGCCGCCAAGTGCTCCCCTCAGCTTTCATCAGGCCAGGATCCACTTCGTCTGGAAATGGCCTGGAAAACAATACATACTACGGTTCCTGGAGGCAGACCTTAATGCGGTCTGCATATCCAGTAATAACAGCATAGGAATTCCATTAACTGTGAATGTGAATTGGAAGAGGATACGATGGATTCCACCAAGGAAAGTGTTGCATCACCGTACGGGAATCGAGCTACTCAAGTGTATAGGTCAGTCATAAATCCCATCGTACTTGTATTTACCCGATCAAGAAGAATAAATTGACTTTTCCGTGATGGAACACACAAATTACAAATATATATTAATTACAGGAAGATTATTGATTGACCGTGTGTATAGATGAATGGAATATGGTCCGGGTGCCGTAAAAAAAAAAAAACTCAAATAGTAAATAATCATACTATTTTATTGAGCCAACGTTTCGCCCCAAGTTGCAGAGCTTCGTCAGGGCTAAAAACACTATAGTTACAAAAAGGAAAAAAGAAAAAACATAAGTGGAACATAACAGGGTTATAAAATGAAATCCTCCCAATACAAACCGTCAATTTGTTTTTGACTGCCGTCAAAACAGTGCATGTCTCATCATTTGATTTATTTATTTATTTTTTTTTTCATCTTTTTATTTGTATTTTCTTTAATATTTCTTCTCTTATCTATCTGTTACTATTACCCTTTTCATTTACTATTTACAACCATTATTTTTCTTATTATATCTTACTTTTCATTTTATACCCCTGTTATTTTCCACTTATGTTTTTTCTTTTTTCCTTTTGTAACTATAGTGTTTGTATCTTGTTTAGCCCTGACGAAGCCCTGCAACGTGGGGCGAAACGTCGGCATAAAATAAATAAATATCTTTTTGTTTATTTATGTTGTTCTTTGCTGACCGTACCCCCCGACAAACTTCTCCAATCATTAATCTACGGTCAACTATCTACACCTCATAATAAATAAGTTGAATCCTTCACGTACTGCACCACTTGTTCAATTTAGTAAGGGTTATTCTAATTTATGATTTAAACAAAAAAAAATGATCATATTATTATTTCTTATATGTACATTTCATATTATGCTATAAATCGTACATACAAAAACTATTATTTCGAAAGATGCGATCCAATCATAAGCATATGATGCAATAACCGTCGAAGGTGAAATGACATCAGTTCTAAGATACCTAATGATCTAACCATTGCACCATGCTATAGCAATTTGAGCTAATATAAATATATCTTGTTCGTGAGTGGAAAAAAAAGTTGTTGTGATGGGGCGCCATTGCGCAAATTAGCATTAACATCACATCTTTATATCGAGAAGGAAACCACAAAGAGAAAATAAATTTAATAATTATAAAAATATGAACTCTTATTCACTAA
>NW_027106340.1:527818-533221 GCF_000696795.3 Halyomorpha halys | reverse complement strand
AAAAAAAAAAAAAAAAAGATCTTCATCTTTATCAATTAAACAACTCATACCAATGCAACCTACATTTCCTCGTTATTTACCAAATTTTATCTAATTATAACTTATTAAACTAAAATTCTCAAAACATGTACATTAATTTTCTTATAAGTCCGACGTTTCGACCAATCCGGCCATCCTCAGTGACAATCTACTTAATACAATTTTGGAATTATATAATTATATCATCCCGATCACTTAGTTCACTATAGACCATGGCCTTTAACAGGATCCATTGGAGCAATAACATTAACCTCATCAATGCGGAAAACTTGAAGAAAAAAAAAATAGTTCGCTTGAGGATTCCTTCAGTGAATGAAATGAAAAATCAATATTTCGTTGCATTCTGATACAGTGAAGACACCAATAATAAATAGTGAGATAATCTTTAATATTAGATGATTACATGGTTAACATTGTAAGAATGTTGTTTAGTTCTGGCTATAAACAAATTTAACAAGTCTAATAAAAAAAAAAACGCCTATATGCAGTAATGAAGTTTATGTAATCAAGTACATAACGAACTCTAATGAATATAAAATTAATTTATTAATACGTCGGAATATTAATTAGCAAGACTTTTTTTTTTTATACAGGAGGAAATAAAACCCGAAATTCTAATTTAAAATATTAATACATTTCATTATGTAACAAAATAAAAAAGAAGAATTTCCTCAAAATAATTATCAAATCAACAAAACGGAAATTTCATAATGAAATGAAACGAGGCAACAGAAAGACCCTCTAAAAGAGAATTAGGCAATATAATTTTTAAACAAACTCCTCATTAACGGAGAATTATTCGCATAAAAGTCAAAGAAATAAAAGAATAACAATCTATTATAATAATAAATAAAGGAAGAAGGTGTGAAACAAAAGACAAAATAAAAAAAGTGTAGAAAGGATTCTCTTTTGTAACAAAGTCCAGGTACACTCAGCTCAGGTACAAAGGGAACCCACTGAAAATAAATGCTCTTTCTTCTTTGATTTATTCCAGGTTCCTTTGTTTCTTTCAAGCGAAATGAGTCGGCCATCTTATTGCCTTATTACCTAACTAAAGCCCATATTTATTTTGACAAATTATTTCATTCAATAAAAAATAAACTGATCGAAATTGATTTATTTTTCAGAATATAATAAAAATAATGTGAGACCTTACGACCCATATAGGGTCATTGGGTTGAGTACTTTTTAAGGAAGCACTTTTACTACACCAACGGTTGTGGTAAGAGGTGATTTTTTTTTTAATCAGCCAGATTATGAAAAATCACATTGTGAAGCTGGGTGGGCCCAATGAGGAGGGTTCCTAGGGTTGACTAAAGGCTACAATAATAATTATCTACCACAAACGGATTTGAACCCAGTTCCTTCGAGTTTGTAGAATAGTGTCTTCCAACTATTTCATTGCACTCCCCATTTCTTTATATAGATATGTATATTTCTTCCACCTGCATCATGAATTTTTTGATACATACAGTTCGAGGTTTTATATTTTCGCCTCTATATTAAAAGAAAAAATAAATAAAAGTGCACATTTCTAACACGAATTGATTTTCAAGGGTACTCATTTATATTCATAATTATGAATTGTAAAAAATAAAAATAAATTCTGTACTGCAACAGCTCTTGAAGTGTTAGGGGTACAGTATATTGTAAGGTATTGGACCTGCGCCTTACCACTTGAGCTACGGATGGCTTCCAATTACTAGCAACCAATTGTTGTGCAAGAGCTGAATGGTCTAGGGATGAGACATCGATGTCGATGTTTTACCCAAAACATCGATGTTTTCAGACCGATGTTTTCTAAACATCGATGTTTTTAAGCCGATGTTTTCTAATCATCTATGTTTAGAAACCAGTCGGAAGTGGTTTTTGCAAAAATGAATGCAATATATTACCCAGAATACATCGATGTTTTTGAACAACTATTTCAGAAACATAAGGTCTGTTCCAACGATCCCGCATTCTACGGCTTGTAAAAAGTGCTTTTTGAAACAAAGAATCCGACATCGACTGCAAAAAACATCGATGTTTTAAAATATCGTTCCTTACAATACATTACTCAAAATACATCAATGTTTTTGAACAAATATTTCAGAAACATAACGTCTGTTCCAACGATCCCACGTCCTACGGAGAGTAAAAAGTGCTTTTTGAAACAAAGAAATCGTTGTTCAGAAACATCGATGTATTTTGAGTAATGTATTGTAAGCAACGATTTTTTAAAACATCGATGTTTTTTGTAGTCGATGTCGATTTTTTTGGTTCACAAAGCATTTCTTACAGGCCGTAGGACGCGGGATCGTTGGAACAGACCTTATTTTTCTGAAATAGTTGTTCAAAAACATCGATGTTTATGGGTAATGTATTGTTAGCAACGATATTTTAAAACATCGATGTTTTTTGACGTCCATGTCCTATTGGTTGATTGAAAAAGCACTTCTGACTGGCCGGAGCATGCGCAGTCTTTATGTTACTGAAATGGTTAAAAAAATACATCGATGTTTTTTTTTATCGATGTCGCATCTCTAGTCTGAACCACCAGATTCTTACTCGATTAAAAGGTACCCACTTTATGAGGCTGGGTGAACCCCACAGCACTTCTGAACTCACAGGGCTGACGCTGGGCTGCAGTAAAAAAAAAAATAATCATCTGCCACAGTCGGATTCGGACCCGGGTCCTCGGAGTTAGTAGCACAGTGCCTTACCAATGAGCTACCCACTTCCTAGCATTCTTACGGTCATTTCTCTTACAATTTATTAAATTAGTTGTGACTGAGTAGAAAAATGTTGATATTTTAAAACGATTCCGACTATTACAACATTTACTAGACAAACGGTCCAAACTTCCAATCCATTACAAATGACTGATCTACATGACTATTATAAGGCCTATTTGGACATACGGAGTTGAGCTATGGGGCTCCACTAAACCATCTAATTCCTCTCGAATCCTTACAGTCCAAAATCCTTCGTAAAATCCTTAATGCTTCTTACTTTGTCACAAATCAAATCATCCATCAGGACCTCAATGTCCCCTATGTTGCCGATTTGGCCATAACCAGATACCAATCCTTCCACAATAAACTTCCCAACCACCCAAACCAACTCGTTTCTAACCTGACTTCTCCTTCACTAATAATCATCCTAGACGTCTGAAAAGAAGATGGCCTCGAGATCTTCACCTTTAGAAATGTTTTTGGAGTTCTATCAATGGGTAGATTCTCCACATGTTTTTATCATGTCATAATACCACTAACAGCAAATTTACTTGATGTGTATATATTTTAAAACAGATCAATTCAATTGTCTAAAAACATTTTGAAAAATCTCTACACATGCATAGATAAATAATACAAGGACTCTTCTATAGTATTATAATCATTTGCAGTTAACTTATAGCCGAAGAGAGAGAGGTTAAGAGAGAAGGATGGAAGGAGTGACAAACGAGGGTTGCTAACGAATTCAGTCAGAGGTGGCAATACCTTGCCCACCCTCGCGGCTCTGGTATTTGTTCCTGCAATTAGTGTCCTGTCTCGTCCGGCAATAAATACTTATCACTGCTTTTTCAGCCTTCTGACTTGTCTCGAGGAGTTTGCATACCGAGTCCTGAGATGTTCCAGGGAAACAAAAAAGAAAAATATGTTGAAACAATATTAATATTAAATCAATAAAATTATATTGAGTCTTACATCTCATAGTTTACTAAATAAAACGTATAGCCAATTCATATATCAACCAGGATAGAAAAATATTGAACCACTTTAATTCAGTACAAATATTTGATTTATTTAATAGACCGTCTTGGTGAGCCTTACAAGGTTAGTATAACCGTTATATTGATTATAGGAGGGGGGTATAGTCTCGTACAAAAGACACCCCTAACTAAATACCACATTTTATTTAAAAACAATATTTGATCCTTTTTCTCAACTTTATTCTTTTTAAAAGCCTTCCAACGTTTCGACCACTTAGGTCATTTTCAAGGATACCAACAAACACTCCTTTTAATTATTTTTATAACAATTTCATTATTTCCTTCACTTACATACTGATTTATTTGGTCCTACATGTGCCATTTTCTCTTTTAAAATTCTTAAAAATGCCGGCTAATTGCCTTTGTCCCATCTTTAAATAAATTAATCATTAAAATAATATCATAATAACATTATAATTTTTTTTTAAAAATAGATTCCTAATTACATAATTTCTTTTGTATAATTCTTTCCAAAATTTAAAAGTTTTACTAACCACTTTTCTTTCTATCATTTACATTTGCAAATTTTAAACAGAACCTACCTTCAACAGGTTAGGACTCTGTTATCACCTTATCATATAACATAATTTTTCTTAAAACATTAATTTACATTTTTAATATAATTTATTCCTATTTTATGTGTATTTCTCTCACATATATATTTACTCCCCCCGTTTTTTTAATTGATTTTTTAACATGTTTACTTCTCTATTCACACTTTTATTATTCCACATTTATTCCATTTATATACTTGTACTATTTTAAGAGAGAAAATTACAACAAAGTAAAGGTAGGACCAAAGAAATCAGTAAGTAAGTGAAGGAAATAATTAAATTGATATAAAAATAATTAAAAGGAGTGTTTGTAGGTATCCTTGAAAATGACCTAAGTGGTCGAAACGTTGGAGGGTTATTAAAAATAATAAAGTTGAGAAAAAGGATCAAATATTGTTTTTAAATAAACTGAACTACTCTCAAACATGAATATATTAAAAAAAATTAATCTAAATACAACATTATAATTAAAAGAAAATAAATAGATAGAAATAATGCTTCTTAATAAAAGAGAAAAGTAAAGTTGAAATTTATAATCGAAATTTATTTATTGATAGATATTACAATCTGTCACACCGTTGTGGGCAATAGGTAATAGTGATGAATGATCACATTCTTAGTAAAATATATAAGTATATATTTATAGAGAGATTTTATTTATTTTTATGTACTTTTTTTTACATTTTTTTAAGGTTAAACAACTTCTAAGATAAATATAACCAATTCTATATTTTTCATTGTGCAATGTTACTAGACAATTGTCCCATACTCATGCACCTTTACAATCCACATGTTTGTTATACTTTATATTTCCTTATTGAAATCATGTCATCTAAATTATTGTTATTATTGTTAGAAATTAAATATTGTAGTGTAAATTTTTTTATTATAATTTATTTAATGTTATTTACAACTGTACAGCAAGTAAATTTGCTGTAGGTGATATAGTGATACAAACATGTCTGATAGAACTCTAATGACATTTCTAGAGGAGAAGATCTCGAGGCCATCTTCTTTTCAGACGCCTAGGAGGATTATTAGGTAATGAAGGAGAAG
>NW_027106340.1:504513-527768 GCF_000696795.3 Halyomorpha halys | reverse complement strand
AGGAGAAGATCTCGAGGCCATCTTCTTTTCAGACGCCTAGGAGGATTATTAGGTAATGAAGGAGAAGCCAGGTTAGAAACAAGTGGATTTGGGTGGTTTGGAGGTTTATAGTGGAAGGAATGGTATCTGGTACTGGCTAAATCGGCAACATATGAGATATTGAGGTCCTGATGGATGACTTAATTCGTGACAAAATACGGAGCATTAAGGATTTTACGAAGGATTTTGGACTGTAAGGATTGGATTTGGGAGGAAATTGATGGTTTAGTGGAGTCCCAAAGCTCAACTCCGTATGTCCAGATAGGACTTATAATAGTCATGTAGATCAGTCTTTTATAATGAATTGGAAGTTTAGACCGTTAGTCTAGTAATTGTTGTAATAGTCGCGAAACAATTTTAAACTATGACATGATTTAAATAGGGAACAATGACAAATATGTGGATTATAAAGGTGCATGAGTATGGGACAATAATCTTGAAACGTTTTACAATGAAAAATATAGAATAGATTACATTAATTTAGGAAGTTTTTCACCTCAACAATTTTAAAAAATATATATATATAACATTATTTAATTATAACATCTAATGAAATAAAATTAGGCGTCGCACTTTATTTCAAACTATTAATTTAGATTTTTAATCTGTAGGAGAAAAGTTAGTTGAACAAAGTTAATTACTTCTCTCTCAGTAGAATGAATTAAATTGAAATCGGCAATTAACTCCAAAGAGAAGTTGCCGGATTAAGCCTCCTAATTCAGTCCTACTTCCACTCCGTACTGTTCATGCTTGTTGTAGCTAGGCAGTGGTGTGCTTAGAGTGTACTTTGGACGTACCACTGGTGTACTTTAGTGTACTTGCTCACGCCGTGGTGTACCTGCTACCGAAAATAAACACCACTAATGATGAATTAACTGCTCGAGTGATCGTTGATGGCCGGCCAATGTTTACCCAAACTCATCAATACAATAGAGCTTTCGGAACCTAATTATCCAGACCATCGCTCAACAAAATCGATGTATATGGTTCTTTTTTAATGAAAAAAAAAATCATTGGAGAAGTTTGTCGGGGGTGCGGTCAGCAAAGAACAACATAAATAAACAAAACCTTATTTATTTATTCTATGCCGACGTTTCGACCTGAGTTTCAGGTCTTCATCAGGGCAATAGAACAAAAGAGATAACAAGAACATTTAGAGTAACATACAATTGAATAGGAATAGTATACAAACAAATTAAGAATTATACAAAATATTGAATTAAATCATAAATGATAAAAAATTGATAACTGATAATTGAATAGTACAAAATTTTAATCGATTGATATTCGTGGAATTATATGGTAGTAAATTGAAAACAGTGACAGATGAAATATAATATCATGTAGGTAAGAAGTTATGTATAATATAAGATATGCAAGTAGTGTCTAAAAAACCTGAAAAATTAAATAAATAAATTGAATCTACAAATTGAACATTATGACAGACAATGAAAAATAGTGAGTGGCTTATATCTGAATTACATTGTGAGTATTAACTTATATACCTATATTAAAAATATATATATACACACACACACAATAGGAAAAGGTAGTATATGGAGAAAAGTAAAGAATAATGTAACAAATATGAGAACGAGAAGGGAGACTTGCGTTGTGGCGTAGAATGTAGGCTAGCAACTGATTGATGTAAGAGTTTATTTGAAATTTCCACTAGAGTGAGCTACTAGACTAAGGTTAGAAACGTAACTGTCAAGAAAGACCGTTATGACACAACAGTTGATATGAAATATCAATGATAAAACAGGTCAAGTTATAGCTTAAAAGAAATACATAAAAACCAGTGATATGTAAAAATACGGAGCCCAAAGGTCAAAAAATTATGAATACAAATTAATAAGAATAAAACATATTTTATATAAACAATAAAATTGAAAATAGATAATGATTGATAAAAAAAAATTAATTATGGGTGCTTTGAAATGAAAAGGGTCGAAACGTCGGCATAAAATAAATAAATATGGTTTTGTTTATTTATGTTGTTCTTTGCTGACCGCACCCCCCGACAAACTTCTCCAATCATTAATCTACGGTCAACTATCTACACCTCATTAAAAAAAATCATATAAAACTCTGATTCGGCTGAAGAAGAAAAATTAAGTTTAAAAAATTATATACATAAATAATTGATCATACACCTTCAAATATGAAGAATATGGTCAGGGTTGTGATCAAAAATGCAATAGTGCTGATAGTACAAAAAATGGCAAATTATCTAAATCTATTAACTTGAAGAGCCCTCATGAAGCTCTACAAATTAGGCCGAAACATCGGAAAATAAATAGTCGTTAAATATTTTTGTTCTTTTTTACCACAACATCTTCCTCATTCTTTGAAAAATATTTTATATGTATATTAATCTTAAAAATTCATAAATAAAGTAGTTGGGACACATTAATTTATTTATTATTATCTCAATAATTAATATTATTGGCTATTTTAGATGTAAATACCTCATAAACAAAGCGATAGCGGACATGCCTTCAAAGGGAATTATTGAGCAATTTATATATATTTATATTGCGATATTATCTGTTCTAATTCGTTTTATAACTGTAACTCAATTTTAACGTAAAATAAAAGATGGAAGATAAGTTGAGGAGATTGAGTAAGATTATCCTAGTAAAGTAGGTTTGCCAGTTTAATTAATGTCAGATAAGTGAGCTATTTAGTAGATCTCTTTTAGGATAAGTTTAAGGGGGCCACTTTAGGCAACTTACTGTAGATGGGGGGGCGACGGTCCGAGCATCCAATCGATGACTATCTCTAACAGGTAATCATTCTCATGGGCCATTTTATTTATATTACGACATATTAATTTTTTTATTATATACTAGTTATCACCCGCGTCGAATCAGGATTATAAATAGTTGCTTCATTATAATGATTAGTATACATACACATGTGTAGTTAAATCATTTCAAGAATTAAAACTAATTCTTTCTATTGTAAAAATATGTAAACAATAAAAAATAAATATTTACAAACAATAAAATAAAATAAACTAACATTAATCTCCTGATTAAATTATTGGAAAAATCATTACCACAGAAACTGGAAAAAACATTTTAATACAAACTACTTTCCGAAAAAAATGAACGTTTGGCTAGCTAAGGAATATTTGTAGAAAGTAATAATAATTATTATAAAATGATTAAAAAAGATGAAAATATTTAATTTATTTATAATATACATTTAATCTATTTATTATGTAAATCTTTATTTATTTATTCTATCTTGACATCTTATTTATTCTTATCTTACTACCTTAATATTACGTCTCCTGTTCACTTTAAATCGAATAATCTATGTTATTTCTATTTTATTTACTCATTACTTATTATTTACATAATTTTTTTACATAAATTTACATAATTTTTTACCCTACCTTAATTTATTTCTTTGTTTATTATTCAACATTGTTATATTTTTTAGGCAGTATCTTTTTTAGCCCTGATGAAGCCCAGCGAATTGGGGCGAGACGTTTTCAAATAAATAGTTGTTAACTATTTTTGCTCCTTTTGACCGCAAATATATAAATAAATCTATTAATAGATTTTAATATATAACTTATGTTTTTTTTAACTATCCTGATACAGATTTTTTAAAAAAAAAGGAATGCTAATTAAAAAAAATATTTATAAATTAAAAAAATTAAGATAGTTGACAATGTTAAATTTATGAATTTTGGAATAAGGTTTAAAAATGTACAAAAGTTAGTCTAAAACGTCGTCAAGTAAATAAGTTAAAAATAATTGAAGTTTTAAGAGTGTGTAATTATCCCCAAAATTAATATAAAATTATTATGATCCTTACCCTATTATTTTGAATGAAATTACTAAACTATAACTACTTACTTCTGTATAGCCTTAACATCTCATAGCCATTTCGAAATTAATTTTTTCACCCACCTGAAAAAAAATAAAAGGTCAAATATTAAAATGGAAATAATATCTATATCAATTAATAAAATATATTAGAAACACATAAATACATTTTTTTACATTAATTTATTTTCTGAAATATAATTAATTTTTATTTAGATTAATGTATTATTTATAAATATATTACAATAGAAAAATAATAAAACAAACAAGAGGAAAATAGTTGAAGTGAAGGTAAATGTATTCCAAAATAATACATACGATAGGGAACCCATAGTACCTACAGCGAGGCCTAAGTGTATTAAAGAGCTGAGTTGTGTAAGACTTACATAACACAATCAATGTATAGAACATGCAGTGACTACTAGCATATATATATATATATATATATGTGTAATTATTTGTTATACTCAACAAATATAAATATATTTTTATGAATTTAGTTTTCCTATAGATTAGTAGAAACAGTTTGGTTACTGTTATTGTTATCTATAGGATCTCATTTCTGGTAAACGAGTCTCTCTCGAATGCCTGCCAGTCGATCGTGTATTGTCTCCCTCTTCCCCCATAACATCCCCTACAGGCGTTACTGGAGAATTCCGGCCGACAGACGGACAATACACCGGAAATGACTAAGGCTAAGGGGTGGGATGGAAAAGCAAAATATAAATTATTGCTTTCATTCCCAATGAAAAGGATAATTCTTTTTGATATAATTATATTTTAAAACCTACCACCCCTGAATGTCTATGAGTTGAGGAAAAACAAACATTTTTTACTGAAAACCCAACGATCTCCAAGTTTAAAAGTCAAAACTCATTTGAAACCATAAAAAGGAAATTCTCAAATAAAAACATATTTAATTCTTTATTAACTCTTATTTATGTTCTCTATTTGAGCTATTTGACTTTAAGAAATTCCATGTAATTAATATTTGAAGACTAACTTTCCAAATTGGGAAAAGAAATAACTAAGGAATATTCTATCAGAAGTCGATATATCCTTTTTCGGAAAGTTATTTAAAAATAATAATGGGAACATCTCATTTAGTACATTTTTATTAAAAATGTTAATTTCGAAGAGCTATTTGAAAAAAGAAAATTTAAATTTTGAAATTAACTGAACATGTTTTTGGAGTGGAATTTTAATATAGGAGCTGATAATAAACAAAGATAAATCTTAGGTATAGCTTTGATATAAATTGGTAATCAATGTTTTGTTTTTTTAAATAATATAAGGCATTCCACAGCGATGCTGATGTTTGCCTATGCATACTGACTGAGCTTCAGTCTTGGTAACAATTCCTTATATCAATATATTTATACTAGAATATATTATCTGATTTTATAGATCCCTAACCATCCAAACCCCCTAGTTTCTAACCTTTTTTACATTCCTGACAACCCTCCGAGGCGCCTGAAAAGAAGATGGCCACGAGACTTGCTAATGTAAACAAGTCATTATAGAGTGATACCAATACTCTACACGCCTATATCACTCCATTATAAACATACATCAAATTTACTGAATGTATTATTATTATTTATAGTTTTAGATTTCAATAAAGATATTTAAAAAAATAATGTCTGAATGTAATTCCACACAATAATTTTTTAATAATTTATTTATTGTTATTTACAACTGTATACACATATGTACAACAAGTAAATTTGCTGTAAGTGACATAGTGACATGATACAAACATGTGGAGAATCTACCCACTGATAGAACTCCAAAATAAATTTTTAAAAATAAAGAAAACTATTGAAGAAGAACTTTTGTAATGTAGAATTCAAATTAAAAAAGGCTATAGCCAAAACGCTATCAGCCAATTGATATTAGGAAACCCGGAGTATACCAAACTACACCATCGAACCAAAACCATCACTTTCAAGGAAAACGAACTCTCTAAATTCTGCAAAAGCTCTTTTAATAATGGTTTTTACCACATCCTCCGACATTCTCCAACCCTTAAATAAAATAGACAATATATCTTAAAGCCATCTATATTTTGCGACCTACATAACAAACAAAATATATTGAACATTATGTAAGTGGTATATAAAAAGTAGCATGTATGTAGGTTTCGAAGCCTAATTAATATTTGTGCTTATATTATATTTTGCTTTTTTAAAAATAATTCTGATTATTATTAAGTTTAATATAATCGAGTAATGCATATTACGTTATTAATAGTTTTCTATTATCTAGTCTGTTATAACTTTCTGTTTATTTTTTTGTAATGTAGTGTACTAAACTGAAGTTTTATTATAGAACCGTATCTTTAAAAGCCCCTTAAAGGACTTAATAATTAAAGTATAACTTTTTTTAAAAATTTAACTGCACAGTTATTTCTAAACCCTTATACTTTTAAAAATAATTCTTAACAAAAAAATGCTAACAAACCCCAAGAAAGAAATATACCAGCACAGTAGAAGTCTCGGCCCATTGATATGTTAATTAGGGATGTAGTTAAACGACACCCCAGCGTTGTTTTGCAGAAATGGGCGAGTTCGAAATAACGATGGGATTATCATAGGCAGTGAGGTAGAGGTGGGAAGTTGGACTGTGTGCAAACTTCTGGGACGACTTTTGTTGGGACAGAACATTAGTACTCCAAGCAAGATATAATTTTAAACTTAACTACGCGCTATCATTAGCATAACTGGCACTCGTTGAGTAAGAGCACTTAAATAGGAAGAGGCACATAGGCGGAGTTGGCTTGGTAAAACTCCCAACTCCATTAACGAGTTAATTTGAACGGGATAGTCGTCATTAGGATTCAACATTAAGTCGTAGAATAGAGTCGAAGAAAAAAAAACCAACCAGTTTACATTTGTATTATATAATATAGGAGCGCGGTGCCACCATGGTAAGGAACGATGCTACTCTAAGGACCCGGTTTCAAATCCAGCAGGGCAGAAAATTGTTTTCTGTTACAAGTGAGTCAACCCTGTGGATTCTGGAGCCCTCCTGAGGTCCACCCAGCCTCATATTTTTTTTAAAATATATTTATTGCTATTTACAACTGTACATTATAATACATTTAGTAAATCTGATCTAAGTTAAATTGGAGTGTTACAGGCGTGTAGAGAAACTACCCATTACACTCTAATAACATTTTACATTAGCTGATCTCGTGGCCATCTTCTTTTCAGGTGCCTCGGAGGATTGTCAGTAATGGAAGAGGATGCAAGGTTAGAAACTAAAAAATGGAAGGAGTGATCGGGTTCGGGCTCGATCTGTTACATAGGGAACATTAAGGTCTTTATGTATAATTTTATTTGAGACAAAGTAAGGAGCATTGGGGATTTTATGAAGGATTTTGGATTGTATAGATTGAATACGAGAGGAGTTCGAAGGTTTAGTGGAGCCCCAAAGCTCAACTCTATATGTCCAGATTGGCCTTATTACTGTCATGTAGATCAGTCTTTTGTAATATGTTGGAAGTTTAGACCGTTTGTCTAGTAAGTGCTTTAATAGTCGAAATCGACGTGCAGTCTCCTATCTTTTCAGTCTGGTGTGACGATTCAAGGTTAATCGCTTGTCCAAATGTAGTCCAAGGTAGCGTATCTGTTCGACAGGAGTAAGAATAACATCGTTAAATGAAACTGTAGTGCAGTCAGTAGGTTTACGAAGAAGGGTAAAGGTGATTTGATAGGATTTGTTGGAATCTTAATCCTCCAATTATGACACCATTCCTCGAGAACTGTAATATGGGATTGGAGATTTTGGGATACAATTAATGGGTTATAATTAACAGCGAACACACATGTGTTATCGGCATACGTGGTGAGGATAGTGTTAGGATTGGTTGGAATGTTAGACGGTGTAGAGGATGGAACCAAGATGAACACCTTGAGAAACCTCATAAATTGGGTAAAAATCTGACGGTCTAGCGTGATTCTGACCAAATTACCTCCTTGTACAACCGTTGTTCTAGTAGCAGTCCTAACAAAGTACGGAACCTGATCCTTCAAGGGTTGTAGTGTACTGATTTTAATTTTAATTATGTAAAATGGTTGATATTAATTTTTAGCTATATATAATTTAACTTCTGGATCGAGAATGGTTTGGTATTTAATTACAATAAAAAAATATCTACATATTCTCGTTATTTAATAACTTAAACCTGTCCTAAAAGTGGGTATACTCGTTTCCAACTTGGAATTTCCTTATTCTTTGACAAACCTAAGCTTTTGGGTGCAAGTATTTATGAATGAATGAAAATCAATCCTTATTCTGGGATACTTGATCCTCTAAGAATAAGAATTAGGTACAGTTTTAGTAACTACATAATTAAATAGATCTATAACATTAACTGAAATAAAATTTGAACAAAAATACTAATTTTTCCTACTATTCACAAGTATACATGTGTCATCAGCGTATGTTGCTAGGACTGACAATATATTTAAAAAAATAAAATTAAAATAAAATGTCTGATTGGGTATAAATATGCTATGTAATTAGTTGGTCAGGAAAATGTGTTTGAATAAAGTTTTCCCTCTTCCTCCCATCCCTGGAGATATTGTTTTCTATAAAATAATTATTTTTTTTATTTATTTGTTTTAATTTATTCATTTTTATAATGTTTAAAACCATAACATCAAATGAATAATTTTCAAAATTAAGTAATATTCAACCTTTTATCATTAAATCATTATAACAAATAACTTAAACAAAAATATAATTTAATTTATTTATGAAGTAAGACTTAATGAGTACGGTTTATAAAAATATTAATAACATTTATTTAAATGATTATTCTTATAATAGCCACCGAACGATTTGTGATCGGAGAAGTAAATTCTATAGCAATCCCAGGAACGGTGAAGAGTTTTGACAGCCAATTTCGCAACCCGTGATGAAATTTTGGTAACCACAAGGGGTCAATTCCAGACTAAAAGACTCTATACAGCGATACCTCGATTGTGTTTATTCTTTTCACGAGTGTTCTTTGAGTCCAGTCAGAAAAAAAAAGAAGTTTATATTTACTGTCGTTGATATTTACTATACAGGAGCCACATCTGATCCGATCAGCATCATGGTTACGAGGAGCAAGGAGTCCAGTTTCTAAAAGAATTTACAAACATTTAAAATACCAGGTTCTGCTTGATTTGAGACTTCCTTCAATAAAAGATTCAAAATTCTGTAATGAAATCAAAATAGTGTACGAAAAAAGAAAATATGTGAAACAAAAAAAAATCTATATGTTAAATAAATTTTATCCAATTTTAATCTCAAAACTATCGCGTGATAAATTATAATAGAGAAGTTTGAATGCGATAAAAAGTTTTAATTTTTTATTTTATGTGAATAGTTTTTTTTTTTTTTTGGAGATTTATTTATTGATAGATGTTACAATCTGTCACACAGTTGTAGGCAATATAAAGTGAAGGGCAATAGGCAATAGTGATGAATATCTCATACATACTAAAATTAAAAAAAAAAAAAAAAACTCTCTTAAAATATATACAAACAAAAGAATAGACACGATGAACATAATCAAACTATCTGTATGAAAAATAAATAAATAAAATAACATAATGATAAAATAATATATACAATATTTACACAGTTGACAAATTAAAGTAATTTGTGGACTGAAAGTAAAAAACCTTGACAGAATAGCCTGCATAAAGTTGTTTTTTTATTATTATTATTAAATAAATCAAATGGTATCCTTTTTTAAGTCTCAACAATGTTTATTATATCAATATTCCAACGTTTCGGCCTATTCGGTCACCCTCAAGGACAATCTTAAATATAAATTCACACCTCATATCAAAATTTCAAAAATGTTTTACTGGCTATTTTGCCCAGGTTATCAATTATAACTCAAAATCATTCTATTTTTTAAAACTTTAATTTTAGATTAAAACTACACTATCCACTATTAGATAGACAAACTAATTTTTAATGATTTTTTTAAAATTAAGTTGTTTTTGTAAATGATATGATTCTAAAATTTATTATCATTATTTAGATTGTCCTTGAGGATTGCCGCATTGGGCGAAACGTGGGACTTATAAAGAAATAAAAATAGTCTTGAGACAAAAATTGGATAAAATTTATTTATTTAAAAAAATAAATTATTCTTTCTTTTTTTTTTTCCTTTCCTATATTCCTTATTCTCGTCTTTTAGTGTGTACTTTATTTTCATATTCCTCTTTTATCTAATTTTTCATTTGTAATCAATTCCGTTTTCATTAATTGTCAATTACTTTTTATAATTCTTGTTTATTTATACTTTTCACTGTACATCTTATTATTATTTTCTTTAATTTACTTTGTTTATTTTTATATAGACTTTCACTTATTTTAAATCATTTTTATTATACCATATCTTAGTTCACTTTTATCTCATGCTATCTATTAACTTACTTTGTTACATTATTTTAGTATCTTTTTTAGCCCTGATGAAGCCCTGCAAAGTGGGGCGAAACGTTGCCTAACAATAAATAGTTTTTTTTTGTAATAAATAGTTACCCTAACCGCACCCGGACCATCTTCATTTTATATATTACAACGATCTTCCAATAATAATAATAATAATAATGATGATGATGATGATGATGATGATGATGATGATGATGATGATGATGATGATGATAGTAAACCAAATGCATTTCAAAATGTAACTTTTAAAATTTATCAAAAAAGAGTAACGGGTCACTTAAAATTACTAACTTGAGTATATGTAAAAATGTTCTAATATAACACAGTAAAAAAGCATGAAACTAATATTAGAAAAAAAAGATAAGTATATAAAAATACAGCTAAAATTAAATTAAATTTAGCAATTATTTATTCTTATAACAGGCTTTGGTTTTAATTTTTCTTAATATTTTTTTTAAAGTTTCCATTAAAGAGAGTATTTCTAATATTAGTATTTCGAAATAGTTTTTCAAACAGAAACCTAAGAATGAACCAAAGGCAATATAAAATTGGGAAAATTAATATCGTAAAAGAAGATAACAAGAAATCTGTTATTAAAACTGTTTAAATCGCTTGAAAATTCCTATATAAGCCAGGTCTGGTTTCAGTATAACTTTTTAACGAGCTAATTTTAACCTAGCCCAAATCTCCCCCCCCCCACACTTAAATTTTAATTTATTCAGACAAAACTTCATTAGGGCAAATCTCTTCAGTAAATCCGCTTATTAAGTTTAAAACTAAAGTGTGTGGCATATTAGGGTAACCTTATTAAAGATAACATTTCTTGGAATAAATTAACCTTAATAGATTTATTAACCACTTTATTAATAAATTGTATTTATTTGTTTAAATACATAAAGCCCACTAATAGTCAAATTTCTGAATATAAATGGAAATATTTAAAAAATATATATATATATTATGGCTCATATATTATTTAAATTTAAATACAAACTTTTGATCCATCCTCTAAATTATTTGTATTTCTCTCCTACGTTTTAGCCCTTGGACCATTATCAAGAACTTTATATATTCATCTGTCATTTGTTTTATTTATTCATTTTAATATGTTGATCTCTCTATTTGTGTGTTTTAACGTATTTATTCATTAAATTATTTTATTTTATTAATACTATGTTTTTTTGTTTTGTTTTTTTTAAACTTATTTATCCATTCAAGTGTTTCCTGTAACCTTTCTTTTTTTTATTATATTTTTCCTTTTAATCTGTATGTTATTCTTATTCTCGTTAAATGTATCTAGTTGTTTGTTCTTGGTAAACTGATCTACTGCTGTGACTATGAATGATGGTCTGATCTCACATTACTGTCTAATAGTGAATTTGTTTAGCGGGTCACCGAAGAGGATCTAGGAGGGTGAATTCCAGAGAGCGAATTTGTTGATCGGATTAATTGAATAATTGAGCAGAAATGAGAAAGAAAAATAGGAATGAATGAAACATTTGTATTGGTTGTACAGACCGAAATGGATTGTAAAAGGAAACTGTAGGGGTGAAAAAAATTGTTTATTATATCCTATTATTGTATATCTTTTTTTATGATTATACCATGTATGTGTAATGTATATATGTCCGATTACGGATTGATAAGTATGCTGTGTGAGATAGCAACCTAATGTATTTAGGCAGCATAGATGAATAAATAAAGTATTTCTCTCTCTACATTTTATCCATCAAATATAATAATTATGTATTTTTACTGGCATACATTGATGTCAAAACAGTTTAATTTTTTCTTTCATCTGCCAAAGGCGATACATACTAAAAAACAGATATATTTATTAATTAGTATCATACATTTTTTCTCAAATAAATATTAGTGATTTTCTCCCTTTTATTTATTTTTTTTTTATTTTAAACAATAGGGGAGTGGATAATTCATTGGTAAGGCAATGGACAACAAACTCAAGGACCCAGGTTCAAACCCCACTGTGGCAGATAATTATCATTATTACCTATAGCTGTTGAGTAGGCCCTGTGGGTTCGGGTGTTCCCAGCCTCATAAAGTGGGTACCATTAATTGGGTCAAAATCTGGCGGTCGAGTATGATTCTGACCAAATCACCTCCTTGCACAACCGTTGGTCTAGTAACAGTACTTCCTTTTAGCAGTACAGATTTTTTGTTTTAAAAAATATTTACACTATAATATGACGTTTCGGAGTCATCCTATCCGTCTTCAGTGTACTTCTACAAATATGAAAACAGTGCAACAATAATATTATAATAAAAACCCAAGCTAAGCATACAAAAAATATTAAAAGAATATGAACCCAAAAATATAAAATTAGGAACTTATAATGATAGGCTGCTACAATGAACGTTCCACCACTCCAAATTTACGTGCCGAAAGACATAAAGGCATTTTTAAGGAACAGAATCAGAAAAAGTTGGGATTCAATATGGGCTGCCGTACCACTCACCAATAAATTAAGAAATGTAAAAAAAAACAACACAAAAGTGGACAAGTGCCATAAGGGGAAACAGAAGAGAAGAAGTGGTTGTTGCAAGAGTAAGAATAGGACATTCCAAATTAACTCACCTTCACTTAATCACAAAAGAGGACCAGCCTATATGCCAAACCTGTCAGTCCCCATTATCGATAAAGCAAATAATTGAAGAATGCTCATCATTTCGTCAAGCCTTCGAAAATAATAAAATTCCTCGTACAAGAGAATTGGCCCTTAAAGACTCAGCAGAATCCATAGACAAAATAATAAAATTTCTCAAAGAAGCTCGCTCAACTTTATACTAAAATATAATCCACCAATACTGACCAGTGTAAAAAAGGAAATAGTCTACATTCAACCATCAAATGTCAAAGACAAGAAGATAGATGAAGTAAAAAGGGTGTAATAACCTAAATGTTGATCGCCCTGAATAAAAATCTAATCTAATCTATAATGATAACACGCTCGATAATTTTTTGGACTGAACGGAATCACAGACTATTGAAAGGTAAATCTTTGTCCCAATCACGAGACAGAAAATCACGTGTTTCATTTCAATTTGACGTAACTGTTACACAACCCATAATTTATTTTCATAAAATGTTTTGGGAGAGTCATTATTGAATAATATGAAAGGATAATTCCTGACTCCTGAACCAGATGTAAGGACAAGGCAAGGTCGTAACGGTCCTTAACAACTATATAGGTCTATGTTAATTACAGGATAATTACAGGACATTCCTGAAGGATACAGCATGTAGCTACCTCACGTGCCTTGCTCAATGCTAACACCTCTGTATTATTGGCACTGACTTCGAATCTAGCGGTACCTCGGGTTATTATCTTTATAACCACATTCCTAGCTACTATAATCGTAGTAATGCCGTACCTCTATTGTATCAGTCTTAGCGTATGTGAGGAAGGTAGAAAAAATTAATAACTTGAGAATATTTAAAGAAAATACTGGAAGATTATTGATTGACCGTGTGTATAGATGAATGGAGTATGGTCCGGGTGCGGTAAAAAAAAACTCAAAAAGTAAATAATTATACTATTTTATTGAGCCAACGTTTCGCCCCACGTTGCAGGGCTTCGTCAGGGCTAAAAAAGATACAAACATTAAAAAAAAAAATTTCTTCTTTTATCTATCTGTTACTATTACCCTTTTCATTTACTATTTACAATCTTTAATTTTTCTTATTATATTTTACCTTTCATTTTATACCCCTGTTATTTTACACTTATGTTTTTTTCTTTTTTCCTTTTTGTATCTTTTTTAGCCCTGACGAAGCCCTGCAACGTGGGGCGAAACGTTGGCTCAATAAAATAGTATAATTATCTACTATTTGAGTTTTTTTTACCGCACCCGGACCATATTCCATTCATTTATAGAAAATCTGTTCAACTGGTCAAAAATTTCAACTAATCAGAATTGACCTGGCTGATTCAACTAAGGTGTTTGAGGAACCCCTCTAAATAAATTTTTAATGGGACTTTGAGATGCTGCCCTCTAGTGACAAACATGTGGAAGAGTAAAGTTTGTAGTCATATTGGCCTGGAGAAGTGAAAGAGCAAGTACATGCTCAAAAAACAACCCCACTGATACTGTTCAACAACAACATAAATGAGTAGATCTTCACCACACTCAGACATGAGGGACAGCGGAAGATAAGACAGAAAGAGAGAAAGCCGTGATCAATAGAATATCACATAGAGTAACCAATTAGAAACTACCATTATTTCATACAAATGCAGTCTTATGAATAGTTAAAATTAATGTAAATTCTTACAGCCATGTGCTAAATTGTTCTACAACAAGAATAGATGTTTTATTTTCGTTTTGTTCATTATAATTAATTTTACTTCAAATAAATTCCAGCTATACCAGTAAATTATAATTAATTCTGGTGATACACTGCAACAATGAAACCCGGGAAATACATGGATAATACATAAAGCAAATTGTGGTTTTATGGATAGATCGGCATGAGTTTCCATATCTGTGGACTTTAAACTCACACCGATCCCTCATACGTTCAATTGCATCCTGGGCCCTGTTTCATAATGAAAGCTAATAGTATTAGTTCATAGTGCAAGTGTAGAAACTAGTCTGGTAATAATACTAATACTTATTTTTTTCATGATAGGGATGACTATTAATGATATTACAGGAATTAAAAAATACTAAAGTACAAGTTACTATTGTACAACTCTGTGTAATTAAATTAAGATAAATATATAAGACTAATAGTATTAGTTTGTACTTTATTATGAAACAGGGCCCTGGAGTCTGTGATTAACAGTTAACAGTTAATAATATCTAGTAATTTTGATCATAGTTCCCTAGAACTACTTCTTAATGGCGGGTGAATTTAATTCTCACTTATACACAATGTAATATTGTAGTAGGTATGGACTATAATACTATAAATAAAGCTTTAATTAGATCAAAATTATCAACATAAAAAAATAAGACACAAAAAAATTCTTCCCTATAGATGTCAGAGTTTAAGTTCGTATAAATATAAAATAACTATAAGGTATCAGGTTAATAACCTGATTTTTTCGTATCCTCCTGTTCTCAGACCGCAAGACCAATTTGGGTTGATTGTCGATTGCTGGCAATGTCTGGTGGAATTCCGTGTACTCTGATAGATTTATTTATCAATAGATATTACAATCTGCCGCACAGTTGTGGACAATAGGTAATAGTGATGAATGATCTCATACATACTAAAATAAATTTAAAAAATAAAAAAAAAAATAAGAAAAAAAAGAAGAAGAAAAAAATAATAATAATAAAAACTCTCTTAAAATATATACAAACAAAAGAATAGACAAGATGAACATAATCAAACTATCTGTATGAAAAATAAATAAATAAAATAACATAATTGTAAAATAATATATACAATACTGTGTACTCTGCAATTTGAAGCGAATAGAGAAGACAAAACTTTCAAGCAATAGTTTCAGACATTTTCACATGGATCATAAGTTATTAATTATTCATGTTCTTTTTTATTCCTCTAGATGTAAGTTTTTAGGCCTTTTAAATAATTATTGTTGTTTTTTACATAGATAGATAAGCCGTATTTCAGTACGATGTGTACTTAGTGAGCAATTGATAGATTAACAAAAAGTAAGTCATATAATTCTTGCATAATACATTTTCCAGCCCCCCCCCAAAAAAAAAATGCGAAAGAGAAATATTGAAATCAAATTATCAGCCATACTGTTGTGAAGCTTTATAACAACTTTTTCATATTTACTTATTTAAGTAAAAAAAAATTAAAATTCATTTCAACTTATATGTTGAAAAAGTGTCGGAAAATCGAAATTTTTAAGGTAGCGCATGACGGGAATGCTGCAATCAAAAATTGGGCCTGGAAATTTATTTTCTTCATGAACCTATATCTGGAAAAGTTAATAGCTAATTTAAAACATGAAAAATAGTTTTGAACAAATATTGTACTTATTTATCCATATCTTGCTGGAATGCACCTGATACTGAAACAAAGTGTGTAAATGCATTTCACACTCCTTCTCCCTCAGACTACACCTATGACAAGTCGATCGCGACACGCTTATAAGATAAAAATTAGATCTTATATACAGAAACGTTGGCCACAGATAAAGTTGGAGTATTGCTTGGGAACCGTAATCTTATTGATTTAGAACAGCTCAATAAATACATCTCAGCTAAATATACCTAAGGAACTTTATTTAGACTACAAATATATGTACAACTGCTAACTATATAATTAAATGAATTGTCTAATGAACAATACCAAACTAAGGGATTAAGTCCACTTTTAAGCATTGAACAACACTAATCATGAATGAGCGATTAATTATTTTACTTGCGCAAGAAAGAGAAACACTTAATTTCGGGGCCACATGCTTGCATTCCTCCGTTCTTTAATATTGTCTGGATAATACACTTTATCTTCTCAGTCTCTCAATACACCGATCACATGATAATAAACTTAACAAACATCTACGACTTTGTAACCTTCTTCCTAGAATCCATAGTGTTATAAACTGCCAAAGAGGTAGGTTCTTCCTGAAGTTTTTTTTGATAGAGAGCTATTTGTATGTGCTTATGCAATATCAAAATTATTGAACAGTGATGATCCTAGAAATTCTAAAAATATGTCTCTAAGGTACAAAGCAACACAATAATAAAGCGTAGCTAACCTCCATACTATTAATCTCATATTTAGCTATGAACGCGAGGAATGTCACTTCTAGCATTCATTCTAAGAAGGACGACTACTGACTAAGACTACTGAAGTAGGCGTGGCAGGAGTCAGTCAAGGAAAACAAACGCAGCAGGAACACGTGAGTGCAAGAAACGTGAGTACGCTACGTCCTTGCGCATTCCTATCTTGCGCACCTTCAGCAAAACACCGAGGAGGCTCAAGGCATTGTCACGCTAAGTTATCATTAAAGATTATTTTTAAACGATGCAGAAAAGGATCTATAATAATAAAATCCATTCTTAAGGGGCACATTAGAGTATTTTAATTTTAAGTGACAAACGCTACGATAATCAGACAAATTCCTCCTGCATCCAATCATTACAATCCAATTCCTACGTAAAATCCTTGATGCTCCTTATTACGTCACAAATAAACTCATTCAGAAAGACCTGAACTTTCCATTGGTTGCAGATTTGGCCCGAAACAGATATGCGTCTTTTCATTCTAAACTCCTTACCCATCTTAACCTATTAATTCTTAATCTTTCATCCTTAAGAATCCCTGATAACCCTCCGAGGCGTCTGAAAAGAAGATGGCCACGGGACCTTCTAATTTAAATACTGGGTGGTTCCTTCCCACGATTTTCAAGTGTAAATGAAACATACAACATATTTACTTATTGTATTTATTACTTGTACAATTGTAAATCACATTAAATAAACAAATAAAAAAAAATTAAGTAATGCTTAAAAGACTCTAGTGGAAAAACAATATTAAGGCCTCAAAAAGGATGTTCTTTGACATCAACTCAATTTTTATCATATTTTTGATTTTATAATTCAATTTTGAGTGGCTGTAGAGGAGCTCAAAACCTTAAAAAGATTCTTATGGGATGTCGAAATTTTAACTGAAAAATAACACAACAGAACCACTAGAGATAAACAAAATTAGTTACTTTTAGTTAACCAAAAGTAGTTACATTCAGTAGCTTACTTGTAGTTACTTAGTTAAATCTCTCTATGTACAATAGTATATATGTCTACGCAAAGAAGTTTCAGGCTCTAACTTCAGCTTCTCTCTCCCCACCTTTTACTAATGAATTAATTTCTACAGCTAATACATGTGGTTACAATAAAAGAACCTTCTGATACGGTTTTAAATTAATTATTATTGTACTAGTGTTTCATTGTATTAAAAACTATAAAAACTTATTTATAATCTTGTTTAGTGTTTAGCTGGTGATAAAACTTCAAGACTATAAACTACTTTTGCTTCTATGAAACAAAATCTTTATTAATAACAATTTCTTTATTAATAATACATTAGAGCTTAAAACTATACCTAGCTACGAAACAAAATCTATATAGTCTTTAATATAATGAAACACTAGCACAATAAACTAATTGAAAACGTATCAGAAAGTTATTTTCTTATAACACTATGTGTTAACTGTAGAAAATAACTCATTATTTAAAGGTGATAATGGATTAGAGCCTGAAGCTTCTTTAGATACATACATAAATAAGACAACCATATTTTTCTAAAAATAAGAGTACCTACTTTACAATAACAGGTTGGACCTCGCAGAGCTCCTGAAACCACAGGGTTGACTCACAGATATGGTAACAGAATAAATAATTATCTGTCACAGCCGGATTCTTGAAGTAGCACAGCGCCTTACCACTGAGCCTATCCCACGCCCACTCCCATAAATATATGAAACCTACAAAATGCACTCCCCCCAAGACACTCCGATGATTTTCAATAAAGTCATCGTTTACGAAAAAAAAAATTGTAGTTTTATATCGGAGGCATTTTAAACTTTTATATCAAACTAACTTCTCATTATACTAAGATATCGATACTGAGTAGTAAACAACTCTTGTATAGATGTCTTCGTAGTGGTTTACTACTACTTAGAGTAGTTTACTACTCAGTATCGATATCTTAATATAATCAGAAGTTAGTTTCATTTAAAAGTTCAAAATGCCTTCGATATAAAAATACAATATTTTCTTTCGTAGTTTCTCTTAACGATGACTATATTGAAAGTGGGGGGAGTGTATTTTGTATGTTTCAGAACTTTATGGGAGTGGGGTGGCTCAGTGTTAAGGCGCTGTTCTACTAACTTTAAGAATTTAGCTGTGACAGATAATTATTTTTTCAGTTACCATAGCTGTGAGTCAACCCTGTGGTTTCAAGAGTAATTTATTTCTAAATATCGATATCTCCTTAGTAGTTAACTACTTTTGTATCGATGTCTTCGTAATAATCAACTATACTATAACGAGATATTGATATTTAGAAAAAAATTACTCCTGAAACCACAGGGTTGACTCACAGCTATGGTAACTGAATGAATAATTATCTGTCACAGCTAAATTCTTAAAGTCAGTAGCACAGCGCCTTACCACTGAGCCACCCCGCTCTTATCAAGCTCTGAAACCTGAAATATTGAAAATCATCGGAGTGTTCTGGAGGGGGGGAGTGCATTTTGTAGGTTGTAGGAAATAAATTACTCGAAACGCATTAACAAGGAAAATAAGTCCCTTGGTTTTTAGTTATCTAGACTAATCTTATCTTTCATCCTCGTCAATAATTTCTTTTGAAGAAGGTAAATCTTTGAGAGGTGAAAATAAAAGCTACTTAATTAGAGAATAATAATAGATTATAGAAGTATAATAAGATAAAAGGGATACTGAAGCCCCTAATACGGATCCCCATTGGTCCATTCCAGAACCAATAATATCTAATCGCCCAAGGTTAAACGGATTATGATAATCGTTTGATGTATTCATGGATCGGTTATCTGTTAGCGCAGCATAACTGTTCAACGTCAATCATCTGCAATATACCCTGTTACATTTACCGAGTTGGTAATATGCAATATGCAATAGGGATGGAGTTACATACTATGCTAATATATATATATATATAAGAATATATTTAGTAAGAAGGCCAAAAGATTAATCAGAAATAAATATATGTACATCTATATACATATATGTATATCTATATACACGCAGTTGCAAGCCTACCTTCTACGCCACAACCCCTGATGAAGACCTGAAACTCAGGTCGAAACGTCGGCATAAAATAAATAAATATGGTTTTGTTTATTTATGTTGTTTTTTGCTGACCGCACCCCCAACAAACTTCTCCAATCAGTACATCTATATAGTTTATAATCTATAGGTGTAATATATAAGATTGGTTTTAACGAGTTTTATGAACTGGGTACAGGTCACAAAAGCAACAAACACCAAACTATTCTTATAATAAACTTATAGAGATATTTACTAATTGGTTAAAGTTTCCAAAATTCAAGCTATTAACGACTAACGACTCAAAATTTACTCAATTGAATTAAACCGTCTACTAATTGTGGTAATGCGAGAACTACATAGAGCTATATGGTCCCGCTAAAAAAAAAATTATTTTTTAAATTTATTTATTGGCATTTACAACTGTACATTAAGTAAATTTGAGGAAATCATAATGGTATGGTACAAGCATGTAGAGAAACTACCCATTGGTAGCACTCTAAAAACATGTTTACAATATGAGGTCTCGAGGCCATCTTATTTTCAGACACCTCGGAGGATTGGCAAGAATAAAAGAGGAAGCAAGATTAGAAACTAATGGGTTTGAGTGGTCAGGGAGTTTGTAATGGAAGGATTGATATCTGGTTCGGGCTAGATCGGTTACAAATCTACATATTAAGGTCTTTGTGGATGATTCTATTTATGACAAAGTAGATAGAATTTAGGATTTTACGAAGGATTTTGAATTTTAAGGATTGGATACGGGAGGAATTCGAAGGTTTAGGCCTTTAAATTGGCATGCTAATCAGTCTTTTGTAATGAATTGGAAGTTTGGACCGTTTGTCTAGTAAGTGCTGTGATAGTCAAAATTGACGTGCAGTTTCCTGTATTTTAGTCTTGTGTGAGGATTCCAGGTTAGGCGTTTGTCCAGATGTAGTCCAAGGTAGCGGATCTGTTTAACAGGGGTAAGGGCAACATTATTGAAGTATACTGTAGGGCAGTCAGAATGTTTACGACGTAGAGTAAAGGTAATTTTATGGGATTTGTAGGAATTTTAATCATCCAATTACGACACCATTCTTCGAGGGCTGTGATATGGGATTGAAGAATTTGGGATACAATTAATAGGAAACAAAAAAAATCTTAAAATGAAAAAAACTATTTCGAATGCGTAAATTTTAATTCTAAAGAAGTATAAACCTGTTTTTACATTGAAAAATTTATCCTCGAATTCATGAAAAGTAATTTATATTTTTAAAAATTTATCTGCCACAGCAAGACCTATACCCGGATCCTTGGCGATAGTAACACAGTGCCTTACCAACGAGCTACCCACTCCCACAAAAAGTAACTTATATAGAAAAGAAAACAATAATTTAAAAAAGGCTAAAAAAAAAAGATCCACCAATTAATGACAGATATGCCACGCTTAATTATATAGTACCATATTTATCCATTCGTTAACCACGATCCATACACCGAAACATATAATAATATTTTTTTTTGTAATCATTTAAATAATTTTCAATAGCAATAAGCATAAAACTTATATTCATAACAGCTTATAGAAATCAACAATTCATCTATTCCTAAAACCAACGACATATACCAATTTGAATTTTTTTTTTAATATAGCTTATTTCTTTTATTTTTATTTTTAAACAAGCATAACTAAAACCGACAGCTTAAAAATATTACTATGATGTTATTGCAAATAAAATAAACAAGCCGAGTTCCTGTTTACACGTACAAGTACTTGGAGACAGCAAACAGATTGTGAGAGACTAAAGGTCAAGTTCAGACCCGTGGCCTTCGCTGAGGTATTTCCGCCAAGTGCTCTCGCTCCAGCTCCTTATCGACCAAACTAAATAATTTAAATATTCAAATTCTATTACTAATTTGCCATAAAGTATTTACTAATTTTAAATTTAAAGGTTTTAGTGTCTTCTAATTTTATTTTGAAGTTTCATAATGTACAAAAATTAATCCTAAACAACCCATGAGATCACCTTTACACTTTGTCGTAAACTTCTACTCCTGCCACAAATTTTGTATTTTACTAACGTTTGTGATAAATTGATATTCAATTTATCAACATATCTACAAACTGAGCTCAGAAAATGATAGTTCTTATGATAAAAGAAGGACTTTTTTCTTGTTCAGGTAGATTGGTCATCTGGCTCACAACAGTTAAACCGAGGAGCCGGGTATGCGGGGTTCGGTTAATCGAGTTTATACTGTACATGGATGATATAGAGATTAATTCGGCTCAGTATAAGGTGTTTATGAACACCATAGGCAACGTACTTCGACATAATTTATACTGAGTAGAGCCTTTTGGCTGAAAGAGCGGAATCAGATGGAAATGTATTCGGTGTGGTTAAGTGCGAGGTATTGCCTCTCTCCCTACCTGTTAGGGCCCCGGCAAATGTATTTTGATGACATCTCTCTCACAGGCATGACTTACAAAAAATATTTTTTTACTTCGAAATTATAAATAATTAATATGACTGAAGAATTCAATGTCAGCATTAAATATTACTACAAATGTATAAATGTTATTTTTTCTTGAACACGTCCCCAAGAGCCCAAGAGGAGAAAAAATTTCACTTCAATTTTTTATTACTTAAATGAAAATTATGTATAATTACTAGTCAGCATTGAGGAGCCTGGCAAGTACAAGTAGAGGAATCAAAAATGGCGTCTATTTCAAAACGTTAAAAAAAAAAAAATTTGGAACCAAATAATATTATCAACACCACCATAAAACCTAACAGAACATCGAATTAAAGTAAAGTACATTTGCTAAAACAAACTACTAATTTGAGTGGTAATAGACATCTGTACGTCGATCGGTTTTTGAGATATAAATTTCCCAAACTAAATTCACTAACTTTTGATTAATTTTGGTAAAAAAATTGATTTCTAGTTTTTCGTACTAGATTTCATTTTAATATGCAAATATTATATAAGTAATCGATTACCTCTACAATATCTTAAGATAAATATACCTCAATAGGTTAGCTCTAAACCCAGATATATCAAAAACCCTCGGAGACGATGATGAAACAATAGAATTAGTATTTCAGTTTCTAAAATCACAACATTTACTGACAAAAATATAACATTGAACGGAAGAAAAAAATAATAATAATAAAA
>NW_027106340.1:495390-504153 GCF_000696795.3 Halyomorpha halys | reverse complement strand
ATAAATAAAATAATAATAATGAATAAATAAAATGAATAATAATAATAAGTAAATAGAGGTAGTGTGACTATGAATTAATTTTATATTTATTAAAACTTTATAAAAGAATGTCCTGCGGCAGTCTAGGCCTCAGTCTTCGGCTTGAGGTTGGGTTTCCCACTGCTCCTTTAACTGTTTTATAAGTTTATAATAAGGCTCATTATTAAATATTAGCCTTACGTAAATTTAATTATAATGCAGTATTTAAAAAGAAACATTTCATAAAAAATTCATTGAAAAATCATTAGTCATTAAATTTATATTAGGAAATCTATATCTCAGGAACTATGTGACGTACAGGTGTCTATTAGCACTCAAATTAAAGCTAGTTTAATGCACTATAAAGTGGTTTATGTTGTTTATCTTCGTAGGAGTAGTAGATTTCATGATATGATGAATTCACAAAATATTGATTTTGAGTTGTATGAACAAAATTTGGATTTATGAAAAACTATATCTCGGCCATAACCATTGAATGTACAGATGTCTACCAGCAATCAAATTAAAAATAGTTTAATGTACTATAAAATATTTTATGACGTTTTTCATTGTAGATGTAATCGATTACTTATATAATACTTGCATATTAATATGAATTTTGTAGAAGAATTTTTGTCCATAAAACTAGAAATAAATTTATTTTAACAATATTAATTAGAAGTTAGTGAATTTATTTTGAAAAATCTAAATCTCAAAAGCCGATCGACGTATAGATGTCTATTAGCATTCAAATTAGTAGTTTTTTTAAATTAGATGTCATGAACTAATTTACAGTACGTCAGTTATAGTGCTAGCAGACATCTCTTCTTTTAATAAATACTGAGGTATACTCTCCCCAAAATAAATTTTGTTGATTTTTTGTTATTTTACTAAGAAATGTTGCTTTTTTTAAAAAAACGTTTCTCGTGAACTATTGAACGTAAATAGCTCTATTAAGGCTCATATTTTTGTAAATGTACCCTACTAAGAATGATGGTCTATTAAGTGTTATATTGTTAGTAGTAGTTTTAAAGATATAGAGCTCTCAAAAAATATTAATTGTTTTTAACCTTTAGACATCCTTTTTTTTTCCTACTTATACTTAGCAGACTTGATAAATTCGACTAGATAAATGATATAATGTTTTCATTAAATCAATCAAAAATTGGATTGAAATAACTGACTTTTTTCCATCGGGCTCTTGTACCATTATGAAAGTTTAATAGCCTGGGATTTCATTGTAATGTTATTCTCTTACTATACTTAGGGTGTTTTGGATTACCAAAGGAGGTAGAAAAAGAAGAAGAAGAAGAATAGGTATGTCTAAGAAAACGTGGAACAATGAAATAGAAGAATCGATGATAGGAAACAGGCTAAAAGAGGGAAAAGGGATTCCTATAAATAAAAATAAACTAAGGTGAGGGGATATCTGATTTATCACATTTGCATAGCATGTTTGAACTTAGCAAATCTATACAATTACATTAAGAAGGTTTCCAGAAATAATATTTTTTGTTTATCTTTGTTACTCGACAATAAAAATGGGATAACATTATGTTTGATTAGTTAAAGTCAAAGTTTTATATTCCGAACACGTCCAGTGTGGGATGTCCCTGCTACTTCAATATCTGAACATGATATACCTTCAACACATAGGTATACCAGTAAATTTAAAAATATGTTTTATTACAGACTTCCACCAATAACTGAAGTCTTTGGAATGACACAGCAATATTGTTAAACACATTTAAAGGATGCACTTGATAGGTGAATTATAAAAAATATAAAAACAGTAAACTGAATGTTATTATTTTTTTAGTTACCTTGAAGATTAATTTATTTTATTTTGTTTTGTTTTTTCTACTGACTGAAAATAATTTTTTTTTAATAACGATTAAGGGATATACAAAAACAACAACTCGCACATTCCTAAACAGGTCTCAAAGTCTCAAAAGACGACCTTACAAATCATATTATTAACATTGACCTCTTCAAGCAGTTCAAGGAAAACTAGAAAAACAAAAAATCGACTTGAGGTTTAGAGTCTCACAGCACAAGGTAATCGCTTACGTAACATAGCGACTGAATAAATTACAAGACTTGAAGAGTTACACCACATATTACAGTTACAAGAAAACACTGGAGGGAAAAATAACAAAAACATTCTATATTTTAAGTGGAATTTACTTATCAGAGAGAGAAATAAATTATCCATAAAATATTATTAAAAGAATTAATTTATTAAATCAATATAAGAGATGTTTTGGCCAGCGGTCATTATTTACACAGAAGTTGTAATAAACATGAATCAATAATACTGATATTATTCGAGCAAATTTTTTTATTTTTTATTATGTATCGGCCACTAAGGACCACGTGAATATCAATGGTTAGGCTTCTTTGGGAGTCTTGATTTTCTTTCCTCCCATCGCAGTTCCATGATCCTCGACTGCCTTTCTTCTCTTTCTTCGGAACACTTCGTACCCCTTTTAGTACAAGAGCTCAAGAGGAGAAAAAAGGCAGTAATTTCATCCCAATTTTTGATTACTTATAATTTAAAACTAGATACAATTACTAGTCAAAATTGATGAGTCTGTATTCTTAGGTGGATTAAAAAATGGCGGCTGCTTAAAAACCTTTAAAAAAACATTGAATTTTCATTGGGAGCTCTATATCTTAAAAACTACCAACAACACAAGAAAATTTAAGAGAACATTATTTAAACAAGACTAAAATGAAAAAGACTGAAATATTAGTCCTATATATTTGAGTTTATAACCTTTACCTTTGTAGGAATAGTAGTTTTCATGATATTTGTTAGAATAAATTGATTTATAGTTGTTTGGACAATAAATTTGATTTGTGAAAAACTTTATTTCAGAAACCATTGGACGTGTACCGATGTCTGCCAGCACTCAAACTAAAGCTGATTAAATTTACTACAAAATATTTAATTATGTTTATCTTTGTAGGAGTAGTAGTTTTTATGATATTTGACAAAATAAACTCACAAAATGTTAATTTCTAGTAGTTCGTAGAAAATATTGGATTTTTGAAAAAATATATCTCTAGATCCATAAGACGCAATATATGTCTGACAACACTCAAAATAAAGGAAATTTAACTTACGATAAAGTAGTTTATGACACTTATCATCGTAGAGGTAATAGTTTTTATGATATTCACATATGAATATAAATTTGGCAAATGAATTTTTTCAAAATTAATTCACTAACTACTGATCATTTAGTATGTTCCATATAACATTTTTCTGAAACGTTGCTTTTTAAAAAGCTATATCTCAAAAAATGTTTAACGTATATAATAACTCTATTAGGGCTCATATTTTAGCAAATTTACTCTTCTTTAAATAATGTTCCCTTAGATTTCCTAGTGTTGTTGGTAGTTTTTAAGATATAGAGCTCCGAATGAATTTTTTTTTTTTTAGTTCTTTGAAACAGCCACCATTTTTTATTCTCCCTACTTATACTTGGCGGACTTATCAATTTTGGCTAGTAATTATATATAGTTTTTGTTTAAAAATAGTTAAAGTAATCAAAAATTGGGGTGAAATAACTTCTTTTTTTCTCCGCTAGGGCTCTTGTACTATATTTTTCCTCTTCCAATATTGGTGAGATTTTTCAATGTTCTCCTATACGTATCTCTAAAATGTTTTCAGTCGGTATCTGAAATTTTAAATCTCTTCAGTTCCTCTCTCATTTGCCTCGTGTATCCTCCCATGTTTTTGTAGCTAAAATTTTTTTTAAAGATCTTCTTTTACAATCTTTCCTCCTTCATCCCCTTCATAAGCCCATATAACATCAGCCTTCTGGTTCTCATCTCGGTTTCCAGGTCTTTGATTTTTCTGTAGATCTCTTCGTTAGATCTTAGCCTGTATCCTTCTTGTGCTTTCCTGGGCTCCTAGACTTTTCTTAAGATCTTCTCTACTTTTAGCAGCTTATCCAAGTTGGGTAAGGACCGGCTTTTCGGTCTATTATTTATACATTTTTTTTTTAATATTTATTTACACTTTACTAAACTCTAGAGAGAACAATTATATCCATACAATACACTTTCAAGTGATTCCTTCACTCTCAATAAAGTTTATTTCATTGTCCAATGTTTGGAGTCAAAGGCTATTATTAAGGACACAAGCTCATTATCGATTTGTCATAAATCATCAAACTCCTGTTTTATTACAAGTCAATTGCCCACGTGGAACAATAAAATTCAACAATAATTTCAATGCATCAACACCTATTTTAAAAAAAAATATTCTTTTAACAATCAAACTAACAATATTTAGGACTACAACTAGAAGATTTCAAAAAGTCTAAATAATCAAAAAAACAAATACGATTATGCTATTATATACAAAAACTCGGCCACTTCATACAAACTTTACACCAACACGAAATATAAACACACAATAAAGCTACTATAATGTTATATAATATTATAAACCACATTAGTTCATTAACATATCGCTAATAATACAATGTATTTTTATGATCTTATAAATATATACATTAAAATATTGTAATTATTTTATCAATTTAACAAATCACACTAACACTATTTAGGACTAGAACTAGTGGATAGGAAAAAGTCTAAACAAAAATAAATACCATTCTGCTATTATACACAAAAATACGGCCACTTTATATAAATTTTACACCGAAATACGAGCTCACAATACACGAAAATAAAATTATGTATTATGTAACTCATTAATTTATAAATGTTATACATTTTTATATCATGTTTTATTATTTTATTTTAATACCAGATTGGCCTGGTGGGCCTTATATGATTGATATAACTTATATTATATATATTTTTAACAGTTGATTATGAGGGGGTATAGTCATACAAATGACACCCTTAACTATGTTCTTATTAAAAGAAAAAGAAAAGAAAATAAATAGATAAGAATAATGCTTCTTAATAAAATAGGAAAGTAAAATTAATAACAAAAAATAATGATATTGGTACACTTAAATAAAACAATGAATTGCCTTCTAATAGTAAAAAGAAACAAGTTAATTTGAAAAAGGGCTATGGAGAAGAAAAGAGAAAAAAAAATAATAATAAGTAAATAGAGGTAGTGTGACTATGAATTAATTTTATATTTATAAAAGAATTCCCTACAGCATTCTGGGCTTCAATCTTCGGGTTGAGGTTGGGTTTCCCAGTTTGTAGGTCACTGCTCCTTTAACTGTCGGCAACTGGGAGAGGAACTTCATGAACCGTTTTTTGATATAATCCTCTATTGACTCCATCTGTAATTCGTGATGCAATTGGCTATTTCTTATGAACCAAGGAGCATTAACTGCTATTCTTATGACTTTATTTTGAAAAGATTGTAGTTTTTTTCCTTTTCGTGAAGGATGCCGCTCCCCAGACTTCAGAGCCGTACATCAGCAGTGAGTGGCCTTACCTCATGTTATAAATATATACTTTAAAACATTATAATTATTTTATCACTAGGGACAGAAAAATAAAATCTACACTAAGTAGAAACGGATGAAACTATCCACTTGGCAAACATTTTCTGACTTAATTATGAATTTAAAGAAATATATAAATATAAAAATTCTTGTTTTCAAAATAATAATAGCTGTGAGTAGAAAACAATGAAAAAATTCATATATTAACAGACATTTCAGAAAGTCTAATGAATCGCAGTGGTCCACATTGGTTTGTAAGAAATAGCCAATTGCATCGGGAATTACAAATAGAATCAACACAATACTATATAAAAAAAAAGGTTCATAAAACTCGATTCCCAATAATCGGCAGTTAAAGGAGTGACTTACTTGGGAAACCCAACCTCATCCCGAAGACTGAAGCCCAGGCTGCTGCAGGACATCCTGCTATAAATTCTATTGTTGACATTCCAACAATTTTATTTTATAGTTCTCTTCATCTTTTTATTAAATTAATTTTCTTTCCACCATTAGAAGTCAATTTTTTTTTTTTTTAAATAACTTTATTGATATTTACAACTGTATATTACGTAATACATTTAGTAAATATGGTCTTAGTTAAAATGGAGTGTTACAGGCGTGTAGAGCAACTACCCATTGGTAGCACTCTAATGACATTTTACATTAGCTGGTCTCGTGGCCATCTTCTTTTCAGGCGTCTCGGAAGATTGTCAGGAATGGAATAGGTTGCAAGGTTAGAAACTAGGGGGTTTGAGTGGTTAGGGAGTTTGTAATGGAAGGAGCGATATCTGGTTCGGACTAGATCGGTTACATAGGGAACATTAAGATCTTTATGTATGATTTTATTTGTGACAAAGTAAGGAGCATTGAGGATTTTGGATTGTAAGGATTGGATACGAGAGGAATTCGAAGGTTTAGTGGAGCTCCAAAGCTCAACTCCATATGTCCAGATTGGCCTTATTACAGTCATGTAGATCAGTCTTTTGTAATGTGTTGGAAATTTAGAACGTTTGTCTAGTAAGTGCTGTAATAGTCGAAATCGACGTGCAGGGTCCCGTGTCTTCCTGGATTCCAGGTTAATCGTTTGTCCATGTTCCCTGTTCGACAGGGGTAAGAAGTCAATTATTTATTTTATTAAATCCATAAATGTCATTGTTTTTTGTTACTTATTTTTCTGTTTTCCCTTTCTTAAGAATTATTATTTTTATCGATTTATTTTATCTTTTTTTTTTCTTATAACATTTTAAATATTTAGTGCATAAGACACCCCTATGCACGAGACTATACCCTCCCCATGATCAATTAAAAAAAATAAAGAAATGTAACTGTTATATTAAGCATGTAGGCCGATATGGTATAAATAAATAATAAAATAAATATTTTATAGAAATTTTTTATTTGTTTTTTCGAATCATGGAAACTGAATCGTTAACAGATGAAACCTAAAACCTGTCATTTTTTTCAATTATTTCGATTGCCACAGCCAATATTGGTTACAACAACCGTACTTGTTATCATTTCTTAAGAGAAAGTTACCGGAAAATATTTTATCTTTAGTCTTTGCGGATGAGCAATCCTTCGAATGGCCCCGTGAGGAAACCCCACAATAACCAGGAATCGGACGAGGAAACATCGACCGTTTCCACCACGGTTACACAATTATAAAGCTGCACGCTGCCATGGCGGGATATTGTAATATAATAAGAACCCTTTGATCACAATTACACTCAGGTATCTTCTCACAATATCCTCCGTTAATTGTTTACGAAAGGGTCGAAGTTCCTCCCGTCAGGGAGTTCTGACGTCTTTCCTTTATCTCGGAGTAAAAGGGGGAAGGCGGCTGCGGCCTGATCAAAGGGATATCAGGTGAGCTGTTGGCAACTGTCGTTAAGGAGACGATGGAGATGGGAAGCCTGCAGCGGATCTTCACGGCTGCAAGAGGTAGGGGGAATGATAATGAGGAAGAGGAGGGGGCGGAACAAAGAACATACTTCCAGGAGAGGAGTGGGTTTGAACCAAAGTGGTTTATTCTGCATAAACAGGGGTATTCATGATGTTTCGTTAATTTCAAAACGCTTTAACATGCTAAATATTATAAGTATAGCAGAGTGAGCAGCCTAGTTTTCTCTTTTATTTATCGAAATTTACAAATGTTAAAAAAAAAACCACATAGCATTATATGGGATTGGGCATGGACAACTGATAGTACAAGAGCCGGGAAGAAAAAAAGGCAGTTATTTCACCCCAATTTTTTATTACTTTAATGAAAACTATGTATAATTACTAGTCAAAATTGAAGAGTCTGCCAAGTATAGGTAGGGGGAATGAAAAATGACGTCTGTTTCAAAATCTTAAAAAAACACGAATTTTTCATTCGGAGCTCTATATCTTAAAAACTACTAACAACACTAGAAAATCTAAGAGAACATTATTTAAAGAAGAGTAAATTTGCTGAAATATCAGCCCTAAAAGAGCTATTTATGTCCAATAGTTCTCTAGGAGCTAGTGCGACAGTATGATTGTACTCTCATTAATTAAGTATCTGTAACAGAGCCAATGACATCTCCAGTTATATGTCACTAACATTTCTAAATAAGTAATTATTTGAATTTCATATATGTGTAAAATAAATAGTTTCGAACAAAAATTTAATTCTTGCAATAAAGAAAATTTATTTGCATATTTACCCGAACCAGCTACCACCTGGGCTCTATTTCACAATAAAGTACAAACTAATACTATTAGTCTTGTCGATTTAACTTAATACAATTACACTGACTTGTACAATAGTAACTTGTATTTTAGTGCTTATTAACTCCTGTAATATCACTAATAGTACTCCCTATTATGGAAAAAAATAAGTATTAGTATTATTACTACGTTTTTTCTATAGTTGTATTTTGAACTAATACTATTAGCTTTCATTATGAAACAGGGTTTGAGAATCGTCTTAAAAAAGTTAGCGACTGATAACCCTAAACTGTTCAGTTATAATTTTGTTAAATAGAGGATGATATAATTATTTTTAATTAAGGGCTCTGTTTCATAATAAAGTACAAACTAATACTATTAGTCTTGTCGATTTAACTTAATACAATTACATTGACTTGTACAACAGTAACTTGTATTTTAGTGCTTATTAACTCCTATAATATCACTAATAGTACTCCCTATTATGGAAAAAAATAAGTATTAGTATTATTACTACGTTTTTTCTATAGTTGTATTTTGAACTAATACTACCAGGTCATTCAAAAAGTCCTGTCGTTTTTTTGGGGGAAATTATAAATAAATA
>NW_027106340.1:489694-494345 GCF_000696795.3 Halyomorpha halys | reverse complement strand
AGACAGTTGGATGGTGACTGCATTAAATTAATCCTCCTTAGCCTCCTATTCATAAAGTATAAACATTTGTGTTTACATGGATAAAAGTTGTATTGAACGGAATTGATTTGCAAACTGTCTAGAATCAAAATAAACAACGAACAAACGAAAAACGACAGGACTTTTTGAATGCCCTGGTATTAGCTTTCATTATGAAACAAGGTATGAGAATCGTGTATAAAAGTTAGCGACTGGTTTAAAACCTAACTGATAACCCTAAACTGTTCAGTTATAATTTTTTTAAATAGAGGATGATATAATTATTTTTAATTAAGGGCTCTGTTTCATAATAAAGTACAAACTAATACTATTAGTCTTGTCGATTAAACGTAATACAATTACACTGACTTGTACAACAGTAACTTGTACTTTAGTACTTATTAACTCCTGTAATATCACTAATAGTATTCCCTGTTATAAAAAAAAAAATTATTGCAATTACATGTTGTTTCTATAGTTGTATTTTGAACTAATACTATTAGCTTTCATTATGAAAGAGGGTATGAGAATCGTGTATAAAAGTTAGCGACTGAAAACCCTAAACTGTTTTGTTAAATAGAGGATGATATAATTATTTCTGGTTTTATACCGAAACGTCCCTCGATATAGATTGTAATAAAGATGAAATGGTAAGTATAGCATTATTTGGACTTAATAAAGCTTGAGACAATAAATACCTCGCAAAGAGATGAAAATACTGGTTCTGAGAAGGAATCAGTTTTACGACTTGTTGTTTTCTCTTTTCATTATTCATTACGTATTTCACCCTTTATCACGAGATATAATTTATTATGTAACATTTTTAATTTCTTTGAAACATGATTAATTTATTTAATAAAAATTTTAAGATTTAAAAAGAATGGTGCTAAAACTGGAGGATTAAAATGAATTCCAATAAATCCCACTAAATCCACATTTACCCTTGGTCTTCCCCCACAGTTCCTTTTTAATAATACCCCACTTATTCCTGTTGAACAGATCCCTTACTTAGGACTAAATCTGGACAAACGCCTAACCTGGAATCCTCACACAAGACTGAAATACAGGAAAATGCACGTTGATTCCGACTATTACAGCACTTACTCTACAAACGGTCCAAACTTCCAATTCATAACAAAAGACTGATCTACATGACTGTTATAAAGCCTATCTGGACATACGGAATTGAGCTATGGGGTTCCACTAAACCATTTAATTCCTCTCGAATCCAATCGTTACAGTCCAAAATCCTTAATGCTCCTTACTTAGTCACAAATCAAATTATCCATCAGGATCTCAATGTCTCAATGTTGACGATTTGTCCAAAACCAGATACCAATCCTTCCATAATAAACTTCCCAACCACCCAAACCAACTCGTTTCTAACCTGGCTTCTCCTTCACTACCTAATAATCCTCACAGGTGTCTGAAAAGAACTTTAAAAATGTTGTTAGAGTTCTATCAATGGGTAGATTCTCCACATGTTTGTATCATGTCATAATATCACTTACAGCAAATTTACTTGATGTGTATATAAGTATACAGTTATAAATAACAATAAATAAATTATTAAAAAAAATTTCTGAATGAAGGAGTTTCTGAAATAAAAGGAGTTAAATGAATAAATTAAATGTGTAATCTAAATTTACCACGTTCATCTTCGTATTCAATATATGCTTAAATTAATTTAATAAATTATTTATTTATTTGTGTAGATTTGCTGACCGAACCCTCCCCCCCCCGACCCTATCTTCTTCACGTACATCAATATATGATTTAAATTTATACATATATATTTACAAAGTGCGGACTAAGGCTATTGCCTATAGTTGAACAAGAGTGTTGTTAGACGGCAACAGCTTTATTATTAGCCTCGCCGAAAGCTGCAAGTTATTGGCGGGGGCTCAGGAAATTGTAAGCGGCTTTTGGCGGAGTATCGGCGCCAGCAGCGCCCTCTCCACCACTTCCTGTACAAGCAGATAACGGATAACGAAAATTGTCTCTAAGGGCGGCCATCGTAAGAGTTGGGTCGGAGGATGCTAAGATAGAGACGTACATTAGGTTTGAGTCTGGATAAAAAGTGCGTTCCTATTGGTCCCAAGAAAGTACATACGTCAGCTATCAGCCAATCACAATAGATCTTTATTAATATTCATGAGGGGCCTTGAACTAAGGTTCATCCGTCATTATATCTGAAGGCCTTGAGGTTCTTCAACTTTTTGCAGTGATCAGAAAATTTAAAAAAATAATATATTTCAAAAAATTATGAGATTATACTACACTGTGGGTTTATCAATATATATAAAAGGGAATGGTCGAATCCTTATCCAGAATAAACTTTAGATTAGTGGACCGATTTAGTACAAGAGCCAAAAAGGAGAAAAAAGGCAGTTATCTCACCCCAGTTTTATATTACTTTGATGAAAACTATGTATAATTAATAGTCAAAATTGATGAGTCTTCCAAGTATAGGTAGGGGAAATAAAAAATGGCGGCTATTTCAAAGCGATAAAAAAACAACTAATTTTTCATTCGGAACTCTTCATCTTAAAATGTAGGGAAAAAAACCTAAGAGAACGTTATTTAAATAAGAGCAAAAAATGTTGTATGGGACGTACTGAAAGAACAGTAGTAAGTGAATTTATTTTGAAAAATTTATATCTCAAAAACCATTTAACGAGATGTTTATTAGTACTCAAATTATTTTTTATCCCATTTTTAATTATTATTTACTCAAATTATTATTTTTTATACAGTTGTAAATATCAATAAATAAAAAAAAAAAAATTCGGAAACATAATAACCCATAACCTTTCCACTATTTCTCAAACATATTATTAATAACATTCTTTTAGTGAACATTTCTGCTAATCTAGCCCGAAACAGACAGCAATTCTTCCAATCTTACCTCCCTAACCACCCAAACCCATTAGTTTCTAACCTTCCTTTCTTTTCTATTCCTAACAATTCTCCGAGGTGCTTAAAAAAGAAGATGGCTATTCTAATGTAGATATGTTATTACTAGCAGTGGGTAGTGTCTACATGTCTGTAACATACCACTATAATCTAACATAAAATTTATTAGATATATATTTTTTGTAAATACAGTTGTAAATGTTAATAAATAAAAATAAATATGAAAATTACGGATGATAACTTGGTTAATGGTCTCAATATTTTGTTTCACTGTTACAATTATAAAAGGTTCTTATGAATAAAGATTTGTAATAAAAAAAAAAAAAAAAAACTATTATAAAGAGAGGAATATGTAATACTAAATTGAATAAGATGTTTATGGAAAGAGGGAAAATCATTTAATATATTAAAGGAGAAGAGGAAGAGGAGGAGAGGAAAGGGATAAGCAAACCCTGGAGTCCTGGAGTCCTAAAGGAAGCGGTTAGCGCCTTCCAATCCTTCCTTCCGGATGCTCTGGCTTCCCTAATTCCTAAGGACCTCACCTCTCCTCTATACAAACTTACGGGTGGAGGGTCCAAAGTGGCTTTTAGAATATATATCTGACTAAATAAATATTCAATTAACAACAAAAAAAATATGAAAACAATCATGGCGATATTTTATTCTCCTATGCCAATATCTAAGAAACACCTACTAGCCTCCAGTGACTGGAGGTTATTAACCTATTCAGTAAATTGCTAATTCAACATGGGAGGGTTTTATTAATATCTGTGACCCAAATTAGTCGGGGAGTAATCTGAATTAATTTACATTAATCCCGATCAAATTACAATTAAATTGTGTATTCACAGCCAACTGAAAGCAGTTGTCATATGATGGACGATTGGGATTACAATTCAAATATGTACTGTTACTGATAGGTACATACACACACATATATATTTATACATATATATATATATTTATATCTTGAGGATTAGTCGATAACATAGCTCTATTGTGTCGATCCTTCGCATTGTTTTTTAGTATTTAGAACAATTAATTTCTTTAACTAATTGTTAAAAAATTAAAATGTAAAGAATATAATTTGAAATTAATAACTATAAATGTTACTTAAAATTGTCTATAACAGTGTTTTCTACAAACTAACTCTAAGTTTGTGCCAGAACTGAATAGAGTGGAAATAGAGAAAAAAGTAAGAGTCGATTTGTTTTGGTTTCTGCAAAATGTAACTGTTATCTGTAACATGTAGTCAATTAGTTATTTCTGTTTGGAATTTCGTCTACTAATATTTAGTGTTATTAATTTTGTCTTATGTGTATATCACTCGCTCGGCTGTATCCGATTTTCTAATCTCTATACTGTTTATTTCTTCATTTTTGTATTTTGGTTAATTATAAGATTTTTTTTGTACTCCCCAGACGAAATAATGAATACGTACATATAGGAGTTATATATCGGGTGGTTTGTTTATAGTAGAAGAGCCGGGGAAAAAAAAGGAAGTTATCTCACCCGAATTTTCGATTACTTTAATGAAAACTATGTATAATTCCCAGTCAAAATTGATGAGTCTATCAATATACTCTATGAGATATAGTTTTCCCAAAATTTATTCGAAAATGAATAATACTCCGTTTAACCTATTGCTTTAAACAGCCCTGATGAAGTCCTGCAAAGTGGGGCGAAACGTCTGACATTAAATAGTTATAAACTATTT